>NW_015649239.1:104134-122309 GCF_001515625.1 Sinocyclocheilus rhinocerous | reverse complement strand
GTTCTTGTAACGTCTTTATGATGTTATTTGTACTTGACTGATGTTCTCATGTTGAACAAAAACGTTCTCATAACAACGTTCTTGTAATGTCTTTATGATGTTATTTGTACTTGACTGATATTCTCATAATGTTGAGCTAAAACATTCTTAAAACAACGTTCTTGGAATGCCATCATTTTAGAAGTGATGGGAACAGAAATTACGAGTGTAACCAGCTTAGTATATACCATTTTTCTGATATTTGTTTAATTGACATGGCTGCAGCTTTATTTTTTCTTACCTCTTACGTTTAACTTGTTAAGAAATAAAATACTCTGCTGAACAAGAACCAATAACTTTTATTCAATTTTTTCCCTATATTGTCCTAATGACACATTTATGATTGGTTTACATACTACACACGCCTCTGCAATAAATCATCATGTATTTTATGAACAAAATGTAACTTCTTAGCATAGAATATGGCAGAACATATCTTATTTTATATATTCTATAGGCTACTGTAAAGGTTATGTCAATTACCACTGCATTATTCATATATTTTATTGTTATAAGAACGTTTCCTGAACGAGGTCCCCATTGTTAATGGATCGTCAGGTTTTGTTCACCACAGGCTTTATTTTATTTTTTTGCGCTGAAGTGGACAGGACAGTGGAGATTGACAGAAAAGTGTTTGGTGGAGAAAGGGGAACAGAAACAGCAAAGGATGTCGAGTCGGGATTTGAACACGGGTCTGCCTTAAACATACGTCTGTTCGCTAACCACTAGGCCACCATAGCCACACTAACAATTAGGCCACCACAGCCAAAGTACTGCAAGAGAATCGATCTCGCGGTACTTGAGGCAGGGGCGGACTTAGTGATTTGGGGGTCCTAAGCAAATTCCAGGTATGTGGCCCCAACTCAATAACTATGTGCTCTTTTACGCCTAACCCTTATTTTGCTCGCTCGCTCTCATAGTTTATAGTTTATTTATCCCTTCACAACCAGTAATTAGTAGCCTAAACCTGATGCTGTTCTAAAGCCATATAGTCTACCTTATTTTTTTCGGATCACAAAAAATAAAAAATAAAAACCTTGCACTTGTCCATTTAATAAATTGTAAACTTTTTCAATCTTTTTACAAACATTAAATTATCCGATGCAACTCATTCCATATTCCAAGTGTTCTGAAGGCATACGGTCGGGTTTGCCGAGAGAAACAAATCGAAAATGTAATCTATTATTAAGAGAAAATCTCCAGTCATGGCATTCGTGCATTTATATGAGTGCGCGGCAGTTCGCGCCGGCGCGTCTAGGAAAAGCACACAAGAGAGTAATTTTGAAACATCAAGACAAATAAAATTATGACTTGAAACACAATACTTTGTTTACTGAGGTGAATATCTCTGTTCTGAGACAGTCAGTATCATACAGCCTAGAATGCGCGCAAGAGCGCTCCCTCATATAGGCTAATCACTAAAAGCTATCACTCACTTCAGTTCATCACGATCTCACGACGTTCCGTTAATAAGCTCTCTACACTGCACAATGAATCTCTTATTTACATCGTATCTACACTTTGTTATAATGAGAGGATTCCCGAGCTTGCAGAACCCAGCACTTGACATGACTGGGTAGCTTAATAGTTTCGAAGCTTGCAGTCATTTCTGCGGGAGACAATTATAGGCTACTTGTTGTGACGTGGTATTTACTTTTTAAATGGTAGGCCTATGTTAAATTGAACTCCTATTTGTGTGCAGACGGGCTTAGCCGCTTTATATTTTATAAATTACTGAATCTTACATAATCTTACTGAATCTTATAACATTCAGTTTTAACGTAAAATATTTATTAATTAACATTAGCCGTGTTTCCACTGTCGGGCCAAAAGCAAGTGTGCTAGTGCGTGACAGAGCCTGTCACGTTTCCACTGTCACTTGCGGGGCTTCATCTGGCCTTGGTCCAAAGTAAGCCTGGTTTTGAGGAGTGGTTATGAGCAAAGTTTGAGTCAGGAGAGGCTCAACACCGCTGCTCATTTTCCATAACATCAGGCTAACAAAAATATAAATAAAAACCTTGCACTTGTCCATTTAATAAATTGTAAACTTTTTCATTCTTTTTACTAACATAAAATTATCTCATGCAACTTATTTCATATTCCAAGTGTTCTGAAGGCATACGGTAGGGTTTGCCGAGAAACAAATCGAAAATGTAATCTATTATTAAGAGAAAATCTCCAGTCATGGCATTCGTGCATTTATATGAGTGCGCGGCAGTTCGCGCCGGCGCGTCTAGGAAAAGCACACAAGAGAGTAATTTTGAAACATCAAGACAAATAAAATTATGACTTGAAACACAATACTTTGTTTACTGAGGTGAATATCTCTGTTCTGAGACAGTCAGTATCATACAGCCTAGAATGCGCGCAAGAGCGCTCCCTCATATAGGCTAATCACTAAAAGCTATCACTCACTTCAGTTCATCACGATCTCACGACGTTCCGTTAATAAGCTCTCTACACTGCACAATGAATCTCTTATTTACATCGTATCTACACTTTGTTATAATGAGAGGATTCCCGAGCTTGCAGAACCCAGCACTTGACAAAAACTCTGCATTTTGAGAGGTGAGTGGATTCTAACTTAAACACGTCTGGTCATTGCGTTCAAGAAATCAACAGATATGTCTATGATTGGCTGCATTGCTCAACGCTGCAAATAAGTTTCGCCAATATCAGATGGGGCCCCCTGATTCCCCGGAGCCCTAAGCGGCCGCTTACCTCGCTTATTAGTTAAGTCCGCCCCTGACTTGAGGTCATACCTACACTGGCAACATTACTATTAACATTATTACCATTAGAAATAATTTTATGTTCAGTGTTAACCTGTGAATTTAATGCCATCATTTTTAAAGTTCCATTCTGTTTTTTAAAAAAATTGACAACAATATTTTTTCCTTGTTTGTTCTTTTGAAATATAAAGTCCATTAATGTCTTACAAACATTTATTTGACTGTAAATTTCATCATCCTCCCTGCTGCACTAATAGTAGTAAGGCTGTGTATACTTGTCCTTAAAAAAGTACAATTTTAGTTAGAGGAAATTTACGCCCCTGGATTTTGCGGTACTTGTGGTCATACACCGATCGGTCTGTGCAGTGCGCTTCAAGTCAAACAAGCCGTCTTCCAGGTTCTGACATCATCTCGGTGCATACGCTCCATGCAGCACCGTTTTCAAACCAATGGAATCCAAAATCTGCAGCTCACCTTTATATATGAGCTACGGCGTAGGTTCGACGCAGAAGTATAAATTGGGCTTTACAGTGATTTTTCAACAGTTTCTCAAACAGATCCAAATGGAGTCTGACATGAACAGGGTATCATAGCTTATATTTTTGGACCCCAGTTACTTTTTTTAACAAAGCAACTCAAATATATGTACAAAAACTAGGGATGTACAATTAGCCACGAGGCGGTCGAAAATCGGTTCAAATATGTGACGATTCAAATCGGTTGAGATGCCAAACAAATCGCGATACAATTGGAGTTTATATGAATGTATCTCTGAGGGGAACTTGACTATCTTTAGAAAAGTTTACGTGGTATTTTCTTTTCATCTTGCCTCTAAACAATGCATATTAAAGCAGCGTTTATAAGCGCAGCTCTGCTTTGTTTACAGTGGTAACGTATGTAACCCTCGTTCCCTGAAGGAGGGAACGGAGACGTCACGTCGGTGATGACCAACGAATTGGGATCTCACCAGAGAGACCAATCCACTTCGAGTGTAACTAAACGAGCCAATGGATATTGGCATGCGGATTTTGCATCTGGCTGCCACACCCGGCACCGGGCTCTACACAGAGAAGGTCGACCACTGCTGTGCGAGGCAACCTAACAGTAGGACTTGGATAACCGGAACGTAACGTCTCTGTTCCCTCCTTCAGGGAATGAGGGTTACATACGTAACAGAGACGTTCCCTTTCAGTCGGTCATTGGGATCCCTACCAACGTGCCACAGGTGCTGCCCCCTCCAGTGCCCTGTGTAGGCCCCTTGACCCTTCCTATAAGGCAGACGATAGGACCGGGCTCTACACAGAGAAGGTCGACCACTGCTGTTCCTCGTAACCCAACAGTAGGACTTGGATAACACTGGGAAAGTGTGCCCTATCCATTTGGAAAGGGCATACTGCGGAGTCACCTCCTCCCAGAGGGGGTTAAGTGACATTTACTCACGTGGAGTAACCCCGTGGGGCCCTACTGCACATGGAAGTCTCTGAGATGGCTCAGGCTGCATCATTTAGAGATGGCAGAACGTGGTCTGCCAGGGGAAACACGGCCCTAGTAACTGTACCGTGGACATACACATATGGGATCCCAACAGGGTCACTCATATGGGCACTAGCCTCACACCAGATTTCAGGAATTCACTGGCTGAAAGGCCTGGCGCCGGACGCTCCGACACGTCTGGCCACCGGAGTGCTGGAGGACTCGACAGGGTTTGCCCGGTTAGGGAGCTCTATGGAGAATCAGGCGTTAAGGACGCCGCAAGCCGACTCTGAACCGGGCCTCTCAGTGCCGCTACCCGTTTAAGGTGAGAACACAGGAGGAAACCGGCTCAACACGTAGGCTATAGAACCTAGCGAACGTGTTAGGAGTCGCCCAGCCCGCAGCTCTACAAATATCTGCTAGCGAGGCACCACAAGCCAGCGTGCAGGAGGATGCGACACCCCTAGTGGAGTGAGCACGCAGCCTGAGCACTGCACATGGAAGTCTCTGAGATGGCTCAGGTTGCATCATTTAGAGATGGCAGAACGTGGTCTGCCAGGGGAAACACGGCCCTAGTAACTGTACCGTGGACATACACATATGGGATCCCAACAGGGTCACTCATATGGGCACTAGCCTCACACCAGATTTCAGGAATTCACTGGCTGAAAGGCCTGGCGCCGGACGCTCCGACACGTCTGGCCACCGGAGTGCTGGAGGACTCGACAGGGTTTGCCCGGTTAGGGAGCTCTATGGAGAATCAGGCGTTAAGGACGCCGCAAGCCGACTCTGAACCGGGCCTCTCAGTGCCGCTACCCGTTTAAGGTGAGAACACAGGAGGAAACCGGCTCAACACGTAGGCTATAGAACCTAGCGAACGTGTTAGGAGTCGCCCAGCCCGCAGCTCTACAAATATCTGCTAGCGAGGCACCACAAGCCAGCGTGCAGGAGGATGCGACACCCCTAGTGGAGTGAGCACGCAGCCTGAGTGGGCAGGGCACACCTTGTGCTTCATAGGCCAAGGTGATGGCATCCACAATCCAGTGGGCCAACCTCTGCTTGGAGACAGCTTTCCCCTTCTGCTGTCCACCGTAACAGAAAAAGAGCTATTCTGAGGTCCTAAAGCTCTGAGTTCTATCCACGTACTGTTGCAGTGCGCATACAGGATAAAGCAAAGCTAGGGCTGGGTCTGCCTCCTCCAGGGACAGCACTTGCAGGTTCACTACCTGGTCCCTGAAGGGAGTGGTAGGAACCTTGGGCACATAGCCGGGCCGGGGTCTCAGTGTTGCACTGGAGTCAGCCGGCCCAAACTCAAGTCATGATTCGTCGACCGAAAATGCCTGCAGGCCCCCGACCGAGGCCAATGCAGTCCGGAGTAGGGTTTTCATAGAAAGAAACTTCAACTCGACTGTTTCCAAAGGCTCGAAGGGGGCAGTTTGTAGGGCTCTTAGCACCAATGCCAAATCCCAAGAGGGATTTGACCTCCTGGCCCCCCTAAGGAACCTGATGACCAGATCGTGCTTCCTGACCGACCTCCCCTCTATGGGGTCGTGGTGGGCGGAAATAGCAGCAACGTAAACCTTAAGGGTGGAGGGGGACAGCCTTCGCTCCAACCCAAGCTGCAAGTAGGAAAGCACGGCTCTGATCGAACGTCTCCGGGGGTCCTCCTGGTGAGAGGAACACCATTAGATGAACAGGTTCCACTTCAGCACATAGGCCCGTCTTGTGGACGAAGCTCGTGCTGAAGCAATAGTGAGAGCTACCTCCTGGAGTAGGTCACCTAGAACCTCCGCGTCCTGTCCAGAGACCACACATGGAGTTTCCACAGGTCTGGACGCGGGTGCCAGAGGGTGCCTCATCTCTGAGAAAGCAGATCCTTCCTCAGAGGAATCGGCCAGGGAGGGTCTGTCGCGAGGAGCATGAGTTCCGGGAACCAGGTCCTGTTGGGCCGATATGGAGCCACTAACAAGACTTGCTCCTCATCCTCCCTGACCTTGCACAGTGTCTGTGCGAGCAGGCTCACTGGGGGGAAAGCATATTTGCGCAGGCCTCTGGGCCAGCTGTGTGCCAGTGCATCTGTGCTGAGCGTTGCCTCGGTTAGGGAGTAGAACCACTGGCAGTGGGTGGTTTCTAGAGATGCTAACAGGTCTACCTGAGCAACTCAGAACCGTCTCCAGATCAGCTGAACTGCCTGGGGGTGGAGTCTCCACTCCCCTGGAAGTGCTGCTCGAGACAGCTCGTCGGCTGCCCGATTGAACAGTCCTGGGATGTGGATGGCACGAAGGGACCTCAGATGCTTCTGACTCCAGAGGAGGAGGTGGCGGGCGAGCTGCGACATGCGACGGGAGCGTAAACGCCTTGCCGGTTGATATACGCAATGGTCGCAGTATTGTCCGTACGGACCAGTACGTCCCTGCCCCGAAGGCGCCCTCTGAGGCGGCTCAGGGCAAGGTGCACTGCCAGCAACTCGAGACAATTGATATGCCAACACAGTTGGGGCCCCGTCCATATCCCTGACACTGCGTGCCCGTTGTACGTGTGAACACCACAGCATGCCTGGATACCTGTTCCAGGGGCACTCCTGCCCGAAGGAACAAAGGATCTGACCACGGGCTGAAGGTTATGTGGCAGGCCGGTGTAATCTGAACCCGGTGAGTACCACGTAGCCACGCCCACCTCGGGACTCGGCCATGGTGTTGAAGCGGTCTCATATGGAGCAGACCGTGTGGAACTACCGCCGCAGCTGCAGCCATATGCCCCAGGAGCCTCTGAAAGAATTTCAGTGGGACCGCCGTCCTGCCTGATAAAGTCTTGAGGCAGTTCAGCACTGACTGAGCACGTTCCTGGGTGAGGCGTGCCGTCTGGCTGACCGAGTCCAACTCCATGCCGAGAAAAGTGATCCTCTGCATTGGCACGAGTTTGCTCTTTTTTCCAGTTGACCCGAAGACCCAACTGGCTGAGGTGTCTGAGCACCAGGTCCCTGTGTGCGCAAAATTGATCGCGAGTATGAGCCAGTCGTCGAGATAGTTGAGGATGCGCACCCCCCGTTCTCTCAAGGGAACAAGGGCTGCGTCCACGACTTTGGTGAAGACGCGAGGAGACAGTGACAGCCCGAAGGGCAGGACCTTGTACTGATATGCCCGACTCTCGAAAGCGAACCGCAGGAATGACCTGTGCCGTGGGAGGATCGAGACATGAAAGTACGCGTCCTTCAGGTCGATCGCTGCAAACCAATCTTGGGGACGGATGCACTCGAAAATGCGTTTCTGCATTAACATATTGAACGGCAGCTTGTGAAGCGCACGGTTCAAAACTCGCAGATCCAAGGTCAGCCGTAACCCACCGCTTTTCTTATTCATCATATCGGCTGGAGGGACCGGCTCTACCGCTTCCTTCGCCAGCAGGACTGCAATTTCTGCACGCAAGACAGTGGCATCGACAGCCTTGACTTAAGTGAACCGGATGCCCCTGAACTTGGGGGGATGCCGGGCGAACTGAATCGCGTAGCTGAGTCTGATGGTCCGCAGGAGCCACCGAAACAGACTGGGGAGCGCTAACCAGGCTCCGACAGACCGTGCCAGCGGAACCAGCGCGGCCACCAAGGCAGCATGGTGGAATACAGGGACCTGGCCCGGGGCCTGTAACAGTCTGGCCTGTGACGGCAGGGGGCGGGGTCTGGGAGTGAAGTGTAACACTCACCTGATTCCTCCTTGTGCGGGAGAAAACGCAGGAGCACGGCTTGAGGCTTGTGACAGCCCGGCGTGTGACGACATGAAGCGGGGACTCGAGTGCTACAGCCCTTTCCTGGTTCCACGAATGGGCAGGAGGGGTGCTCTTGGGCAACCCACTGCTGCCTGTTGGCGAGAGAGGAGGAGGGAAGTGATCCCGTGATGCACGGTTCACCACTCTCCTCCTCTTGAGAGACGGAGGAGCTACAAGATTTGTTTCGGGCAGTAAAAGGTGCCTTTCACGATCTTGTGAGCAGGCCACGTTTGACGTAACGGAGTCTTTTATGCAACTCCGAGATGGTCATGTCCCCACAAGAAGAACATCCACCATCTACGAATGCATCCTCAGTGTGCTCAACGCCCAGACACATGAGGCAATGATCGACCACAGCAACGACCACATCCAGAAACGCACAGGTGATAAGACATCTTTAAAAAGACGCGATCACCCATGTTGCTATTTATAGATTGCTCTTTTAGTGATGAAGCATGCAGGGGAGCTGGCCACCGGACACTCCTGGTGTGGCTGTCTGCACGAAGACGATAATTTTTTTCTTTCCCGTGAGACCGTGACCACCGTTGCTGTGCCGTAACGCCCGCACTCGTTCCTGCAATCACTCGAGGGACAGGAGAGCAGTAATGATGCACCACCGCTCGGCTCCGAAGCGAAAGGATGAATTGATGTGGTGCACCTGCTGCCTCTTATACCTGCGCTACGGGGTGTGGCAGCCAGATGCGAAAGCCGCATGCCAATGTCCATTGGCTCGTTTAGTTACACTCGAAGTGGATTGGTCTCTCTGGCGAGATCCCAATTCGTCGGTCATCACCGATGTGACGTCGAGAGTGACCGACTGATAGGGAACCCAGGAAACACTGTATCATTGCTGTTCATAAACGCCACCTGCTGTCAGAGAGTGAATGTTCGTCTCATTCAGCTCGTCTGCTGTTTCGTTCAGATATGTTTTATGTAGTATAGTTTCACAAAACTAAATTCAGACCATTCTGTTTTTGTTTCAAATTTCGAAATTATACAGTCTAATTTAGATTAAAAACTACTCATGCTGCATATATGCTGCATCTTTGTTTGGTTAATGATTCAAATCCAGTGGGTGCCTCTAATTTTAAATGGAAAGATAACAGACAAAGCCTTAGTTTGTTCATATTAAGAGATTTCTTTTATTTGTGTAACTTACTTGTTTGATTTTTAAAATTTAAATTTAGTTTTGTTATATTTCAATTTCACAAAGAAATGTGCAGCAATAGCCTAATAAAACAACACTTTTTCATTTACTGTATAATGTCTTTAATTTCATTTTGTAAAAAAAAATATCGTAAGAAAATCGAATCATGAAATCAAAATCGTGAATCGAATCGTGAGTTGAATGAATCGTTACATCCCTAACAATTATGCAAAGAAAAAAATCAGGCCTATAAAAAATACTGGAAAACAGCAAAAAGATTCCAACAAAGCACTGAGTCATCAGATGCAGAATGTATGCAATCAGATGTCCCAAGATCTCCCAAGAGATTGTTTACTCTGCAGTTGCCAGAGCAACAACATGTGTCAGTGGCAGATTGTGAATCAAGTGATTCGGAATTAAGTGATTCTGATGACATATCTGAGACCAGCAGTGATGAAAACGAATCTTCTACCTCTCACAGTCCTTGTCTTAGTGACAGTCTTGCTCAGTGGACCAGTGAATTCTAAATCAAGCATAATGCAGTTGATTCACTGTTAAAGATTCTGAGGAAAAATGGGCATCGAGAGCTTCCCAAAACAGCAAGAACTTTGCTTGAGACTTGTGACAGTGTAAATTTGCAGGTCAAATCTGGCATGCAATGCATCTACCTTGATTGCAAAGACCAACTCTTGAAGCACTTGAAAATGTATCCCCAAAGTGTTTTAAGTAAGCTAGGGAATTAGACATTTCTTTGAATGTCGATGATTTGCCTCTCTTTAAAAGTAGCAGTCTGTCACTGTGGCCTGTTCTGTGTAAAATTAATTTGTCTCCTTCCTCAGTTTTCCCATTTGCTTTGTGCTGCGGGACCTCAAAGCCTAGTAATCTTGAATTTTTGGACAATGTTGTCAGGGATCTCTGTAATTTGATGGAAAATGGTTTAGAATTTGGAAACAAAAAAATCAAAGTGACTCTACGCTGTGTGACCTGTGACGCTCCCGCCAAGGCTTTGGTGAAAAGTATCAAACAGTATTCAGGGTATTATGGCTGTGATAAGTGAAAAATCTCCCCAACAAGAATGTAAAGCATTTATTTTATTTGATGTTATTTAATATGTAATATATACATTATTAACCCAATTATTTTTTTCACCATTTTTCTCTGCATTGTTTACAGCTCGATGACTTGTAGGACCTCATGAAAAAGAATACAAAAATAAAGTTTGGTGTGAGAAAATGACTCCGAGCACTATAATTTATTGTATGTAAATATAGAGTTAATGTTCATCCCCTAACTCAATACTAAAGAATGTGATAAATCCTTAATAATTAAGAAAACAATAAATGACTATGAAAATATTTAAGTAACTGAACAATTTCTATTTACAAATACAATTAATAAAAATAAACCCAGACTTAATGCATTAAATCATAACCTAGTATGTGTAATATTTTATATAATAATCATAGCGTAAATAGCGTAATATTTTATAGTAGAAAAATTGTGTAAGTTGCAATCTATCAGCAATTGAATTTAATCTTATCAATCTTATCTAATCAGGTTAGATAATCTTCCAAACAGCAGGTGGCACTGTCTGAAAAAACGATAGTTCTGGGAGTGCTGGTCTGAGCGTGCAGGTCTGAGTGTGCAGTTGGGCCTCCGGGCCTGCAGATAATCTTCCAAACAGCAGGTGGCACTGTCTGAAAAAAACGATAGGTCTGAGCGTGCAGGTCTGAGTGTGCAGTAAAATATGTGAAATATGTGAAAAATAATGTGTTTTTCGAACAACCTAGTATGAGAGCCTGTTCTAGTACACAAAATCAAGAAAATCAAGACTTTGTAAAAGAGCATAATCAAAACATTGAACGCCTTCTAAGGACTAACGTGTTCTGAACCACCCGAAGGACGAGAAATTCTCGAAAAGCCCTGTAACACACCAACGGAACTGGAAGATTTGTGCACCATGTTGAAGGATCCAGCCTACAAAAAGAGAGTGGTTAGTACTTCAAGGTTGTAAGAGTTTGCACTTGGAACACGGTGTCATATGCATTGTTGTAACTCCAGCTGTGTGTGGTCTTTGGTGAGGTGGAGTGGTGTAGTGGGCTAAGCACAGCACAACAAACCAAACACCAAAGCAACCCTGTGTTTTCCATTTTATTTTATATAATGATGCACACAGTTTTATTTTTCTTGGTTCAGATATTGCTGTTAGTTATTGCTGTGCAGCATAATATAGCATTACATTTATTTTCAGATCGATTGGCTGAGCCTCATGGGATGGGCTAAGCACAGCACAACAAACCAAACACCAAAACAACCCTGTGTTTTCCATATTATTTTATATAATTATGCATACAGTTTTATTTTTCTTGGTTCAGATATTGCTGTTAGTTATTGCTGTGCAGCATAATATAGCATTACATTTATTTTCAGATCAATTGGCTGAGCCTCATGGGAGGCAACACGCCTGGGGAGTCGGTCAGAAGACTACTTAGAAAACTCAGGACAAATGCTCTATGGGCCCAATATAGTCTTAAAGGCCGCAAGAGAAAGAAGAATTTCCAGGAACTGGAAATATGTAATGTCATAATCCGTGAGTTGTTTCTCAGTTGTTTCTTATTCCAAACATTTTATAGTAAGTCGCTGAAGACAAACTCTATTTTCAGAGCAAGCTAGGCCAAAGATTGCATATGAGGCATTGAGGAAATCAGCAGTGTATTGTATATACTGTATGCTTAATCATAATTTATTGTAAGTAACGGTAACATGTTTGGGTTTTGTGTATCTTAACTGGATTTTAAGATGCCTGTCGTCGAACACACACCAAGGTGTTGGAAAAAGTAATTGAGGACTTCATATCAGAAACACTGAAGTTTGCACCACACAGAGATAAGGTAAGGCTTTTGTAGTTTTTGTAGTTTGTAAAAAAAATTAATAAAGAAAACAATGCAAATTTAATACAGAATATACTGTATACTAATACTATGTTTTGTTTATATAGATGCTGCAATCTAAGGTGTCACTTCAGCCCGAAGCAGAGACTTGTGGAAAAGAAGACACACAGAACACACTTAATTAGTTGTTTTACACACAGAATGTATTTTGTTATGTCTGCACACTCACTGTGCGCTCATACTGTGAGCTCACCATGTGAGACCACTGTCATACCATTATGTTAAACTCATTCTTTTAACTGTGATCTAAAAATTCTATGCTGATATTTGCAGAAAAACTGCCTACTCTGTGTGATATAGATTAAGTTAACAGTAATATATTAAATTATATAAATATAAAAAGCATACAGAAGCATTTTTGCCATTCATAATTTAGAATGCCTGGAATTTTGAGTTTTAATAGACTAATAAATCAACGTGCGTGCACTCTGTGTGTGATTTGGTTATATAGCCTACTTGATAATGTCAGAACGCCTATCATTACAACAACACTTACCATATTATCGCAGAAGATATACTGTATAGCGCACACCCCAGACTCGACTTGAGTGGAAAATGAATCATCCGTGGTTGTGCGCGCACTTGTTTGCACGTGAGCAAAGGTGTTTTTAGGAGTCTAACTTGCAAACGCCAGACCACTGATTCGTCAAACCTGCTTTCCTGCAATCCGTGTTCTTCTGACTTATGACTATTTTGTAGTTAGTAACGAATATGCTTCGGGGAAATGTATCGGAGTAAAAGTATAAATTTTAGTAACGAATATGCTTCGGGGAAATGTATCGGAGTAAAAGTATAAATTTTAATTAGGAAATGTAGTGGAGTAAAAGTAAAAGTTGGCTGAAATATAAAAACTCAAGTAAAGTACAGATACTCCCAAAAAATACTTAAGTACTACACCACTGCTTGTACCTGGTGTTTCTTACCAGCTTTCACAAAATGATTTTTTGGTAAAACATGTTTGCACTTAAAAAATATTGAATAAATTTTAAAGCTAGAAAATCAATATATCTGTATAACTACATTCTCTCGACAAATAGAACTGAGTAGACCCAATTAGTTATTTAAACTTTAAAATGTAACTCAAATATTTGAGTAAGCCAGCTGAATGAATGAATGAATGAATGAATGAATGATAGACAAATAAGGTAAACAAATAAATAAAATAAACTTTGATATATTAACTTTTGAAATATGAAACTTAGTTTATTGGACACAATTAAAAATAGCAGCAAACTATTAGCTGGCAGTAGCACCCATACATTGCTAACATAACTAACAGACTTTCACAACAATGGCACATGCACAGTTATTGTTTTTAATGCATTTCTCAAATGCAACATGCAGTTTATATAGTCTTAATGTATCTTGTCCCATTATCAACCTAACCACAGGCTCTACTCTTCAAAATGGTAACCCCCAAAAACAGCAACATAACACAAACCCCTGTAAATCCCAACATTGAACAGAACATTAAACACAAACAGATCTTATACTATCATAATTGTGTGCAAAAATAAACAAAATAACATTTAATTTCATGTACTCTTCAGTCTGTATCAAAGAACGATGGGAAAAGCAGATTTTCCTCTATTTGTATGATTGTTAATTGAACTGAAGTTGCGGTTAAAGATAAAAGTATAGATATGGATTATGGAATGAGTAATAACTGTAGATTTTAGGCATTTGTTTTGATATGACCAACTCAAACAATTAAGATATTTAAATATTTTATTAAGGTAGAACTTTATAGTTATCTATTATTGTGACATTCACAAAGCCACAACATTCAGTTGTGAACCCTCTTTGCTCATGAGCAGCTTCTCTTTGCTGATCTGAGGTCAGTGAGTGTTGTGTCTGTTCAGCTGCAGCTGCTCACAGTTGATTGGAGGTTATTTTCATGGGAGGAAAGTGTACTCAAGCTCTCATACTGCTCACAGAAAGCTCAGGGACTCTCTAAATACCAACAGCATGAACACTCTATTGCTCTGTGTGTTTTATGTCATATTCCTCAGAGTTTATGAAATCCAGTGTAAATCTCACCCAAAGCCTTCATGTGGATACCCTCCATCCCAATGGTGCAGGTCTCTGGAGATTGCCATAGAATGTGGGGTAAGTCTGTTTAAGAGGTTGATTTTAAGTCTTGAAACAATTAAGTTCTTTTTTGCCATCTTTAAATGATAGAGGCATTTCTGCAGCTCAATATCAAGATTGTAATGATTTGTGGCTTGTTAAAAACAGTAATGTTGCTGCATCTCAAGGCATGTCGATCTTTTTATTTAAAAATGGTTAAGGTGACCTACAATACAGAATTGTTCATCTGTTTTCACTTGCATAAAGCAATATAGTACTTGATGTTAATTTGCAGTGTTACTGACTGTTTAGAATATTGACTTTTATGGAGTATATTGCACAGATACACTGGTCTTGTAATGAAGCTGTGTTCAACTTCACTTTCAAAGACTTCTTTGTGCTTATAAATTACTGTCATGCTTTTGAACACAAACAGCTTCCAATTAAACAGGCCATGAGTCACATCATGAGTTTGATGATGGTCCTCATGTCTACAACTGTATGTTCTTATACTCTAAGCTCAGGGTATGGCTGCACGATAAATCGCATTGCATAGATGCGCATTAAATATCGTATGCGATTTATCGTGAAACCCTAGTTCAGGGTCAGAAGTTCATCCTGTAAATAGTTTAAAGATAAAAAAATAATAATACAAATAAATAATGATCACCCCCTCCTAAAAATTACTTGTAAACTCAATCAGGTGTAGCTAATCACCTTCTCAATGGAACAAAAATCAATTTGACTTTCAACTGTGGTCATTTTGATTAGCTCAGCATGAAAAGAGCTTTCCTGGAGAATTTCAGTCCTTGGTAGAGCAACTGAAGCAAACAATCAACTATGGGTGGCACTGTCAAAATATCTCCGGAATATCTTTCCTTATGCATCTGAATAGGTGTGGAAACAATGTATGGAACTGAACGCAACCCGGCCAGACCCAGTGGTTCCTCCTGTAGAGATCACTCTCTATTACGAGAGCCTTTGTCCAGGCTGCAGAGCATTCCTAACAGAGCAACTCTTCCCAACATGGACTTTACTAAAAGATATAATGAAAGTCAACCTGGTGCCCTTCGGCAATGCTAAGGTACACCTCTGCTCTTTCATAGGAGTCTGTGTGTTGTAATTGATAAAATGTTGTGATGTTTCTTGTGTCTATGACTGTTAACTTGCAATTCAAGGAACTTCCTGAAGAGGATTCATTCTCATGTCAACATGGAGAACCAGAGTGCTATGCTAACATGGTTGAGGTGAGTTTATTACCTAACATGTTGACTACGCTACAAATAAAATATACATGTCATTACATAATAAATGATTGATTAAATATATAAATTGATGATTTTTTTATTTGTGTGTTTGTATATTATGTTTTGAGTATTTTGTTATTAGCTTAGCAACATGCAAACCTCAGGAATACGCTGTGTGAAGGCAGTAAAAAGAGCAAGGCAGCTCACTTGATTTTGTGGATTTGAAAAAGATTTCTCTCTTTCTCTAGTTAAACATTCCTAATATTTCTTCTTTTTAATAGGCATGTGTTTTATATGCAGCCAAACATGCAGCATTTCCTGTCATTTACTGCATGGAGTCATCTGCAGATGTACTAAAATCTGCTAAGCCTGTAAGCATCTCTGAGCCAACATTACTCTCCCTCATTACAGCATTATGTTTGAACAAAGAAGCCATTATGAGTCTTTTTTTCTTCTTCTTCTTTGCCAGTGTTTGCAGCTCTATGCACCGTTTGTTAAATGGCAGACCATAGAGTCTTGTACCAGAGGAGAGCTTGGCCACAGTTTGATGCATCAGAATGCAGTGAAGACGCAGGCGCTCAAACCAGCACACACTCATGTTCCCTGGATCACCTTCAATGGGGTGAGACCTTCTCAAAGCAGAGCAGTTGCACTAATCGAATCTGTTATGTTGAAATAAAAGACACTAAGATTTGTGATGAGAGAGTTTGAGATCTACATGTTTTTTTTTTCTCCTCAGGAATACACTAGTGAATGGGAAGATAAGGCTATGTCCACTCTCTTCACCCTTGTATGCAGTTTGTACAAAGTACAGTATGCTCATGTGTCTTTTCACATGTACCATTTGTGATTGCTGAAATACGGCACATGCTCATCAACAGGACTCAATTAAAAATCTTAATTCTCTTACAGGGAATCAAGCCACCAGTCTGTACTGGAGCCCTGAAAAAACTGGACCGAAGCTTTTGCTAGTGGAAGACAGAAGTGTTGCACAATACACACAATTGTGATATATCTCATGATGTCAACTTTAGTCTGTTTTTCTGTTTGAGGTCAAATAAAAAGTAAATTTTTTTTTTATATAATGTTGACACCATTTTAACCATATGTGTGTGTACTTGGCTATACATTTGGGACAAAAGCATACTTAACATAAAAGTGTTTTTTGTAACTTCATTATCGATTACAAATAAAGAGTTTAAAGGAAACCATAAAAATGATGTCAGCAAATCAATAACATGCAGCACAAACTGCCTCCTGTGGCGACTAATGTCTCTTAATGACCTTTTGCCTCAGTGGAAAATGTCCATTAGAAAATGATCTAGGATGTCTAATGGATTCAAATGGATTTTTCAAATCCATGTGAATGCATGGAAAATCTGGAAGTATAACAGACCAATTCGCGACGTCCTCATGTTTTGTCATCAAATTCAAAACGTTGGCACTGGGTAGGGCTGCACAATTAATCAAATTTCTAATCGCGATTACAATTATGGATGCCACAATTACGTAATCGTTCAAAGCGGCATTCAAGGGAATAATCGACAATTATGATTTTTGTCATAATCGTGCAGCCCTAGCACTGGGGTTGCCACTGGAACTGCACTGAAATCACTTAAAGTTTCAAGAAACAGCTCAACCAATTATCAACCATAAAACGCACTTAGCCTACTACAATAACTTTTCATCACTTTATATTTTCATATTTTGGCAGAATTACCACAGCTGTTTGATGAACTTGTGAAAAAAAAAAACGGAGCGAGAGAAAGAAAAGAAGAAAGCAATAGGCACGAATGGAAACGCTAATGACAAGCTAACGAATGCTAACGTGCTGCAGATGCGCTGCACTCGCGGTTTTAGAATAAAAGCGAAAAGATCAAATTAATCAGATTAGATTGATAGATAATATCAGAAATATGGTGGGAATTAAGTTATATTTTATCACTTTAAACAACAGAGAGTAATAGAGATTTTACAGAAAAACAGAGCTACACGAAGCTACAATCACAAACCAGCAGCACTGCAAATAGGAAGCAGGAATAATACTGTCCAACAGCAACACCCAGAGTGAACATGTACACACATGTCTCATTCTATCTCTTAAGGTAACATTTCTTTAACTCTGAGGCTCAACTTAATTTCACAAAAAAGCTTCATTCACAAAATCAAAAGTTGGATCTTAATTGTTGTTAAATATGCTGTACTGATGTCATGATATGAGCATCTGCATGTAAAGTATAAGTAACACCTTACTTCAATTTCTGTAGATCGTTCTAGAGCCACCATTACTTGTGGACCATTTTCTTCCAATATTTTCTATTACTGCTACATACCCGTTTTCACCAGCAGAGGGCAGTGTCACGGTATTTATTTATTTATAATAATAAATTATTTTAAATTTATTATTTTATTACATAAAATAAATGTATTACATAATTTTATTACATAAAACATGTCTTTAAAAACCTGTTCAAAGAAAAAAAAATGTCTGGGGTCTTGGTTCATCAAATTGTATCCTTCTTCAAACCAAATAAAGCTTTTTTCTGTCTAATAAACATGTTGCTTTTATTGGGCAAGGTATGCAACAGTGTCTACAATAGTATGTTATTTGTAAATAGTACAGGTGCATCTCAGTAAATTAGAATGTCGTGGAAAAGTTCATTTATTTCAGTAATTCAACTCAAATTGTGAAACTCGTGTATTAAATAAATTCAATGCACACAGACTGAAGTAGTTTAAGTCTTTGGTTCTTTT
>NW_015649239.1:102940-103973 GCF_001515625.1 Sinocyclocheilus rhinocerous | reverse complement strand
TTTTTTTTATTGGTCTTATGGAGTATTCTAATTTGTTGAGATAGTGAGTTGGTGGGTTTTTGTTAAATGTGAGCCAAAATCATCACAATTAAAAGAACCAAAGACTTAAACTACTTCAGTCTGTGTGCATTTAATTTATTTAATACACGAGTTTCACAATTTGAGTTGAATTACTGAAATAAATGAACTTTTCCACGACATTCTAATTTATTGAGATGCACCTGTATACTATTTATGACATGGGTATAAAGACAAAATTTGTATTTCATATTTCAGTTCGTTTTAGTCTGTTTTAAAAATATATGAACAAAATAATTTAAAATCATTTGAATGAATGGATCAATGTTTCATTCATAAAGATGTTTCAATACTGGATAAATCAGCGTTTGAGAATAAATCTCTCAAATGAATGATGGTTTTTCAAGCTTCTAGAAGGGATGTAGTCTCAGCATAGACCTTGGCCATTCTGTATGCAAGCATCAGTATCTTAATTTAAACCTAATGCAAGCTGCAACTGGTGTAGCCAGTGTAGAGAGATAAACAGAGGTGTGACGTGGGCTGTCTTGGGCTGATTGAAGACCAGTAATGCTGCAGCATTCTGGATCATTTGTACTAATTGTAGATAACCGATGATGTACGATTCAGTTAGTTAAGATATGGTCAAGATGTGTTTAAAGGGGTCATATGATGCAATTTAAAGTTTCCTTTCTCTTTGGAGTGTTATAAGCTGTTCGTGAATAGATAAGATCCCTAAAGTTGCAAAGACTAAAGTCTCAAACCCAAAGAGATATTCTTTATAAAAGTTAAGACTGGTCCATGCCCTCCTAAAACGCCTCGTTCAAACACGCCCCCACATGTCTACGTCACGATGTGGGTAGATTTGCATAACACCGCCCAAATTTTCACGCAAAGAAAGAAGGCGTAACTTTGTTGTTGCTGCCACCGCCGCCGCCATGTTGTAAAGACGCTGTATGTTTCGATGCGAAAGCCCAAATACTTTGTTTGGCCTTCCAAAAGAGGACACGACTAGAAA
>NW_015649239.1:101152-101856 GCF_001515625.1 Sinocyclocheilus rhinocerous | reverse complement strand
GACGCGTTTCAGAAAGGCGGGGCATAGAGGAGAAACAGTAATGTACAGTATGTGGAAAATAATGTTTTTTGAACCTTAAACCGCATAAACACATTTCATTACACCAAATACACAAAATAATGTTCTTTTTAGCAACATCATATGACCCCTTTAAGGAAGCGATGTTCATATATGGTCTTTCCTGTGTTGGAGTGCCCCCTGCTGGTTAGATAAGTTTGATGTACAAGTTTGAGGGATGCGAGCTCTACATGAGAGCTAATAAACATGTTGTTCTCCAATATACAAATAGTCTCGGTCTCCATAACAAACTACATGGTGTCAGAAGTCAAAATATTCAACAAAGAAAGAGGATAGAAGAGGACACAATGGCCGAAGGATTTCGCCCGACCAGGCCTGCTGATTTTCGATGGCAACATAGCAGAAAACTAGCGAAAATTCGAACTGGAATTCAACATATTTATCGCAGCAGCCCACAGTGAAAAGCCAGATAAAACTAAAGCCTACATACTCCTCAATCTTGCGGGACCAGAGGCAATTGAAAGAGAGTGTTCATTCACATATGCTCCAGCGATACTGGCTGCAAATGGGCAAGATGTAATTACACCAGCGGAGTCAAGAGAGGATCCAGAATCCAGAGAAACAATAATGTACAGTATGTGGAAAATAATGTGTTTTTTTAACCTTAAACCGCATAAACACATTTC
>NW_015649239.1:92137-100073 GCF_001515625.1 Sinocyclocheilus rhinocerous | reverse complement strand
TATGGGGTGCTGTGTGTACATTAATGAGGAAAAAAATTTAACTTAAATGATTTTAGCAAATGGCTGCAATATAACAAAGAGTGAAAAATTTAAGGGGGTCTGAATACTTTCCGTACCCACTGTATATGGTCTTTCCAGTGTTGGAGTGCCCCCTGCTGGTTAGATAAGTTTGATGTACAAGTTTGAGGGATGCGAGCTCTACATGAGAGCTAATAAACATGTTGTTCTCCAATATACAAAAGTCTCGGTCTTCATAGCGAACTACATGGTGTCAGAAGTCAAAATATTCAACAAAGAAAGAGGATAGAAGAGGACACAATGGCCGGCCCGACCAGCCCGACCAGGCCTGCTGATTTTCGATGGCAACATAGCAGAAAACTGGCGAAAATTCGAACACATATTTATCATATTTATCGCAGCAGCCCACAGTGAAAAGCCAGATAAAACTAAAGCCTACATACTCCTCAATCTTGCGGGACCAGAGGCAATTGAAAGAGAGTGTTCATTCACATATGCTCCAGCGATACTGGCTGCAAATGGGCAAGATGTAATTACTCCAGCGGAGTCAAGAGAGGATCCAGAATCCAGAGAAACAATAATGTACAGTATGTGGAAAATAATGTGTTTTTTTAACCTTAAACCGCATAAACACATTTCCTTACACTAAATACACTAAATAATGTTCTTTTTTAGCAACATCATATGACCCCTTTAAAGCGCAAATTCAGAGAAGTGTGCAATCTGGAGACAAAAACGTGACGATGGAGAGACATTCGTTTAACACCAGAAATCAAAAACCAGGAGAAACCATCGAGGCTTACGTGAGTAGCCTACGCTAAGAAATAAAGCAAAAACATGTAACTTTGGTGCACTCACAGACGAATTAATCAGAGACAGACTGGTGTGTGGCATAGACAATGATAGCGTGAGAAGAGTGCTGCTCAGAGAAAGTGATTTAACTCTTGCAAAAGCGATTAAAATATGCCAAATCAGTGAATTAACCGTGCAGCATACAAAGGTCCTGGCTGCACTATGCAGCGGGCCTACGAGCATTGATGCAGTACTACAACACAAGGGGGAGAAAAGTCATCGAGCATCGGCAGCAACTGCAACAGAAATACCAGAGTGGGACAAAGAACATTGTTAACTCATAAGAACCCGCGGTGACGGAAATCTGGAAATCTGTAAAGGTCTTTTTAAAGCATTATCCCTCACTTTCAACTCAGGAAGTCCCTAAGTGACCTATAAGGAACACACAGGTTCAGTCATGTGACAATGTGTGCATTTTTGTTGCCATGGCAACATTTCAAAAATGGTGGCCTGTCTGGTTAGCACATGTTGCAGTGTGAGCAATTTTTAAAAACGCTTGTTTTTGTTACTAAAGGTATGTTTTAACCAATGCAACAATTCTAATGTTTTAATAACATATCCTAGATTACACTTAACCTGATTTTAATACATTTCTTGAACAAACTGACATAAAACAAGTTACGAAAATATTGTGGTGACATATATGTCACATCGGGTTGTTAACCTTAAAACAGGAGGTGGAATTTTGATGTGACGTATTTGTCACATTAAGAAAAATGGTAATGAGCTGCTCAATTCATTTAGCTGATTCAATTATTTTAGTGTTATATATTTACTGCTGCTCATTTCAAAGCATGTTTTAACAAATGTAGACATAAAAATAATGTCAAATTAATTACATTAATAATGAAATGTATTTTGAAACTATTTTGCATACCTGTAACTAAAACGAGATGTCTATATCATATGCTGGTCCTATTTTAAGGTTATTTTATCTTTTTTGTAGTGAGAATAACATGAGCAGAGGCGATAACACATAACTGATGTGGTGATGCGATGAATGAACTAACTCATCTGTTATGCATTGAAGAGATAACACGTAACATGTATATTGCATTGCATTGCAGTAAAGTCCATTGTGCAGTGAAGAGATAACACATGACAGGTGCCTGTTGCACTGCATTGCATACAAGAACTAACTGAAAAGAAAAACATTGAAGAGAAAAAATAATATATGCTGTTGCATAGCAATAAATGCTACGAACTAACTGTTTCATTGTTTTGCATACAATAATTAACTTATTGCGTTGTGCATAGAAGAAATTAAAGTGATAAAGGTGGTAACAATGGTTTGATCAGAGTGATCAAGTTTTTTTTTCACTGAGCATTGTATTGTTTGTTTGTTTACAGTTTTGTTGCACAATATACACATTTTTGCAATGTTATTGCACTACGTGCATGTTTAACCTCCAGTGTGAGGTAGTTATTTATTTTTATTCAGTTTGCACATTTTCAAGTTGTGAAAAAAAAATCTAAAAATTAATTTCTGGTTAAACCATATACTTGAAACGGTAGAATTTTGATATGTTACAAAAGAGTTGTAAAATGTAATGGTCACAATTATGTGCTTTTGAAATATGTTGTGGCAAAGCAAATAAAATGCAAAACTGTATTACTTCTGAAAAAGGTTTTTGTTTTGTCTTCCCAGAAAAGTAATAATTTTGATATATGTTGTGGAAAAGCAAATAAACAGAAAAAAACTGTTATTTAGCACAAAAAAAACTGCCAAAATGTTTTTTTTTTCAACTGAGAAATAAACACCCAATGTAACATATATGTAACATTCAAAATGTATCATAAACGCCCAATGTCACATATATGTCACATGACAGATCTTTCACAAGGAGATGTTGTATTTCAAAAACAACTGCAGAAACATGTTATAAGTGGTCCATTTGGTCTGTTTTATATGCCCCATAATTTTCCTATAAGGAGAAATTGGTCCGTGCTCTTATGGGTTAATTGCAAAAATTGTGGTGGAAACCATCCAGCAAAGCGTGATCAATGCAAGGCTTTCGGACAACGTCACCGTTGTAAAAAGTTGAATTATTTCAAGTCCCAGTGCAGATCTGCATCAAAACACAATTTCAAATCCATCAATCAGATCACTGATGCAAACACAGACAGCAGCGAGGAGTCATTTCATATCAACGGGCTGTGTCTTGGTGCCAGTGAAATTGATGCAGTCAATCACCACAGTGCGATTAACAAGCAAGAAATACATTGCAGCAAGACAGTAAATGGCAAGCCCCTTGAGCTTAAAATTGACACAGGAGCAAAGTGCAATGTCATTTCAACTGAAACGTACGAAGCAGTGAGAAAAGATGAGAAAATCCAAGAGAACTCAAAAGCAACGTTAGTGGCTTATGGAGGCACCGCGATTGAAACAAAAGGAACAGTGATGCTGCAATGTTTGACCAGCAAACGAAAATCGTACCTGTTGCAGTTTCATGTGGTTAATAAAAATGTCAAATCATTGCTGGGCCTGCCAGACTGTTTAAAAATGAACTTGATATCTCTCAAAGAAGAAGTACATGGAATTGATCTCAACAAAAATGTAAACCTGTCACAAGAAATATTCACGGAGTATGCTGACCTGTTTGATGATGAGGCACCCTACCTGTGACATATTCAATGAAGATAAACCCAGACATCGCTCTTCACATATTCTTCACGTGCAAAAAGTATTCTCGTCGCTTCATAAAGTTACGGTTGAACCACTGATGGCAGATGGACTATTCTGACGATGTCTTTCATACTTTTCTGGACCTTGACAGTGTAATTTACTTAGCAGTCAATGGGACAGTCAAAAGCCTCCCGGTTTTCATCCAAAATATTTTAAGTTATGTTCCGAAGACGAACTAAGCTTTTACAGGTTTTGAACGACATGGGGGTAAGTGATTAATGACAATATTTTCATTTTGGGGTGGAGTATCCCTTTAAGATATGGTTAAGATGTGTTTAAGGAAGCTATGTTCATATATGCTTTTTCCTGTGTTGGATTACCCCCTGCTGGTTAGATAAGTTTGATATACAAGTTTTGAGTGATGCGAGCTCTACATGAGAGCTAGTAAACATGTTGTTCTCCAATATACAATAGTCTCGGTCTCCATAATAAACTACACTAATTAAACACGTTAAGTGGTTAAAGGGGGTCTTTACCGGTTATTATATCAAAATTATCACACATACATAGGGAGAACATGCAAACTCCACACAGTAAGGTCTCCTGGCTCCGGGACTCCAACTGGGGACCTTCTTGCTGTGAGGCAACAGTGCTACCCACTGAGCTGTCATGCTGCCCTTGTTATTGTCAAAAGTTCAATAATGCTTCATACCTATATTTACCAGCAGAGGGCAGTGCCACTGAATTTTTCTCCAACAAAACAGGTTGCAAACATGCCTGTAACTCCTGTGTCCAAAGGGAAGAAAAATAAAGTGGACAAAGGCTTTATACTTTTTATTGCCTGCCATTTTAACCCATATAAATGCATTTTGAACATTAAACACGTGTGTATTGTTTGTTTTCAGCAAATCACAAAAATGTCAGAGCAATGTCCACATTAAAAAAGTTAAAAACACCTGGAAACGTCTTCACAGAATAATCAGTACCTCAGGTCAATTGAATCTTTTTTCCAAGATGAAAATAGTGGTAGAGCCAATCGATAAGCAATCGTTATCAAGAGCTTATACACTATCAAATAAACATCTGTGCATAAATCTATTAATTCCTGCAAGGTAAACCTAGGCCTATATATGGTACATATAACCTATATGACAAATATAAAGTGTAGGTTCACATTTATGTTGCTAACTTTTATTTTATAAAAAAAATACTTGGAAAAACGGACGACTCGGACGATGTTGAAGAGTGCTGAGGACTTTAAACTTTAAGCTTAATGTGCGTGTTCCCTCAAACGATGATCTATTCTAGATACACACTTTTTCTTATTTCCAAATCTGGATTACTAGTGCTCTATGGAGTCCCTAAGGGGATATGGTGATGGAAAGTGCACTTTTTAAAAATCTATCTATCTATCTATCTATATATATATTGATCGGTCGGTTGATCGATCGACTGATATCTATTGAATATTTAAGTATGCTCTGCTTAGCTGTTCTTGTTGTTATGCAACTTCAAAAGAACTTAAGAAGTTGAAGTTAAGAAGTTAATAACTTGGAATATAGTGCACAAGACTTATGGGCCACTTTTATGATGCATTTATGGTGCTTTTGCAGCCTTTTGTGCTGAACTATCTCTTAAAAAGTAAATATGTGAATGTGTACAGTACATCTGCCTGAGTGCAGGCATGTTTGCTTGAAATCACAGACTCGCATCTTGGTAAAACTGTATTTGCTGAAGTTGAACGTCTCAAATCTAATGACTTTCTGGTGCACTTCTCCAAGCGGATAACTGGAAATTTCAACTTTCCTAGTTGAATAGAACACTGCACAGCACATGGACACAACTCAGTAACATCCTCACACACAAATCTATGCTTGTATTTCATCTGCTAATTAATGCTTCGCTTTCCGTTGAATCTTCAGAGATGCACCATGACTGACTGAGCAGATGTTCCACCAGATGCTCTTTGTGCAGCTTCAGGTACACTCATTCGACTCAGTATCTATCATTATCATCCATCATGACTACTGCAGTAACATAATAAGGTCAGAGAGTTGACATCACTTATATGGGTTTTTTTAAATTTTTTTTTTTTTTTTATGGTAAATACCTGCACCCTCATTTACCCCAGAAAGTATCTCATTTAGGTCACACTTAAAATTGTAGTAATTTCTTTTGTTTTAAAGAAATATCAAATATAATATCAAATATATAATATCAAAGCAAGTGTTTTTCCCCCCCTCAAGGAAAACATGTCACAAAAAGAAGTTTAAGTTTTAAATGATAAATCAATTGATACTGTTCTACATAATAAACTGATTTCATACATCACATAAAAGTCACCTTGAGACCTGTTGGTTAAAAAAATTGTCATAAATGGCTAATAAAAGTGACATTATTTCTGAGAAAAACTCAAACATCATTTGTTTCAGGATGCCACTTAGTTTAATATGTTGTATCTAAATGGAATGAAATTCAAACATTTTTACGCATACTTTTGGAGCCACTTTATACTGAATACAGATGTTCAGAACCACAAAAGAAAACAAGCAATAATTATTTCCCTTTTGTTTGTGCTTCTTTATTTTTCTGGTCCCTCACATAATATTTATTGAATAAACACTTTATCTGCAGTAAAGTTGTAAACGCAGAGTGTTTGACAAGAACATTTTTGTAAAGGTTAACGCTCTGTGTTTTGAATGTGCTCAAGATTCTAAAAGTGCTTTTATATCATGTATTGCTAAAGCAACTGGCATTAAATTATCAGAGGAAATATAGACACTGACAGAAAAACGGGGGCTGTACAGGGGCTTTCATTAGTGCTCATAATACACATAGATTTCACATACAGGATATATGTTTTCAGTTAGATGATGAAATGCATATATTAATGTTTTCGAGTGCCATCAACACTTGAAAAACAAAACAGAGTAAAACAAAACACCAGTCGACACCCCGAACCCCACCCTGTCACAAAAAAAAAGCTTTTAGAAATGATCACATTTAGGACTTATTCACTGTGCTTCAATAAGGTATAGCTCTGTTCTTGATGAAAAGATCTCAATCACATTTAAAATGAAGGTAGTTTATATCATCAGACATGCATTATGCACTTTACTCTTGTTATACCAGGTTACATCACTGGCAAGCCAGTTAACTAAGAATGTCCTTCGTCCCAAATTGTTTTCCGATTTGCAATAGGCTTTTGTGATGCTATAGTATATGGAATTTGGAAGAGCGGATAGTGTCGCCTCTTTAGCTGTGCCCAGGCCTCTTCCTTCTTTGGATGAGAATCCCGTACAATGCAGAACCAGTTCAAGACTTTTATGTCTGCATTTTCGACACCGTACTATTAAAGACACAGCCTGATGTAAAAATGGCCACATTGATGATTTGGTCTGTCTTGAATTCAATAAAAAGTCAACAGAAAGCAGTAAAGAGAGCATGTGTGAGAATCGTGGGACTTCCTCCCTGCTTCATGTGTCAGCTCTTATAGTCTTGTACACAGAATCACTACAGGAGCCAGAACAAACAGGTGAAGGGAGATGGTCGACGGTTTGGATGCACACTAAAGATTACCTGATTAAAACTGAGAGGGATGGAGAGTTAAAGGGAAAGTTCACCCAAAAATGAAAGTTCTGTCATCATTTGCTCACTCTTGCGATTCTGTTTAACACACACACAAAAAAGAAATATAAGAATCATAAAGGTGCAAAAGCACCATCAAAGTATCATGAAGGCGGGTCCATATGAATAGTGCTCTTTTCCAAGTCTTATGAATGCATTCATTAGATCTGAGTGAGAAAAGTTAAAGGGAAAGTTCACCCAAAAATGAAAGTTCTGTCATCATTTGCTCACTCTTGCGATTCTATTTAACACACACACAAAAAAGAAATATAAGAATCATAAAGGTGCAAAAGCACCATCAAAGTATCATGAAGGCGGTCCATATGAATAGTGCTCTTTTCCAAGTCTTATGAATGCATTCATTATATCTGAATGAGAACATGGCTGAAATTTACAGTTTTACATTCACCCTGGGTCAGTTTGCCATGTTATTGTAAGAACTAATGATATTTGATTTACGAAAATTGTTCGAGTCTTTTCAAAGAATCAGCTGATTCAGTTCATAAAATTGGCCTGAATTAATCATTCACATGTTCAACTTGTGGTAATGACTCTGAAACTCAACAGTTATCATATGATATTATATGACCTCCCTCATAAGACTTGGAATACACCTCACAAGTCATACGGACACCTTTTTTAAGATTTTTGGTTGCATGGACAAGTGCGGCCAGTACAATTGTTTTACAATTTTTCTCTTTGTATTCCCTGGAAACAATAAAGTCATATGGGTTAAAATCAGGGCCGTCCTTAGCTGATGCAGGGCCTGGTGCGAGGTAGGGAGCGGGGCCCCCTTGGTCCATTCGCAATCGC
>NW_015649239.1:88561-91660 GCF_001515625.1 Sinocyclocheilus rhinocerous | reverse complement strand
CGCGTTCTGGGGGGGGGGGAGGTCCGTTCGCTGCGGGGCCCACACAAGTGCGGAGCCCGGTGCGACTGCACCAGTTGCACCCCCCTAAGGACGACCCTGATTAAAATGACAGGACAATAAGTAAACGATGACAGAAGTTAAATTTTTTGTGCATACTGTTCCTTTAAGGTGAGGGACTTATGTACATTTTCGAGAAGTCAGTTACACGTTGAGTGATGCGATCGTGGATCCAGCCTCCTACATCACACTGCACTTGGCCTTCAGCTTGTCTGCACGTCTCTGCTTGCTGGAGCGCATGTTCAGACTCATATCACGCTTCTTATCCAGATTCAGGAGCTCTTGAAAAAGCTCCTTCACGTTGGTGTTGGTCTTGGCTGATGTTTCCATGAACGCGCATTTCCAGATATTTGCCTGAGCTTCCCCCTCCTTGGTCTCCACCTCGCGCTGGGTCTCGTCACTCTTGTTGCCAACAAGCATGATGGGGATGTTCTCCACGTTACCTTTGATGGCCAGCACTTGCTGGTAGATGGGCTTCAGCTCCTCCAGCGACTGCCTGCTTGTGATGGAGTAGACCAGGATGAAGGCGTGGCCTTTGGAGATGGACAGACGCTGCATAGCAGGGAACTGGTGGCTGCCAGTGGTGTCGGTGATCTCCAGAGTGCATACGCTCTTGTCGCAGCTGATGACCTGCCGGTATGTGTCCTCCACTGTCGGGATGTAGGTGTCCCTGAAGGTGCCTTTAACGAAGCGCAGAACCAGGGAGCTCTTGCCCACTCCCCCTGCTCCAAACACCACCACCCGGTAATCGTTGCTCTGCTCTGGCATGCTTCTTGGGTTTGTCGGGGTATGTGGTGGTTAAGACTCAATTATTCCCTGAGATCGGTTGTTGTTTTTTTCATTTTAAATGTAATTTTATAATTGCATTGTATATACAGTATTATATATCTGCATGCCCTCTCAAGTACATTATACTGTGCTCATGATTGTTTTATATGTTTTATGTATTTTTAATATTCTCACTTTTTTACTTTAAAATTGTACAGTCTATTCCAATCAATCTATTAAGGCAAGGAAGCTAAGCTATTCCTGAGCATGTGCAATCAGCATGTGAAGGGCATGAAAACAAGTAAACATCAAATAAAATATATAAATATATACTGTATATATACATTTTTTTAGGCCAATGAGAAATTTGGGGAAATATGCTCTTAAAAGTCTTTTTTTCCCCATACCCCAACTTAATATGCAGAGGAAATCACTACTGACACACTAATTGAATTATAATTATTTTTATATTATTTTAAGTATTTCATATGAATATATTAATGATGTAAATAGGATTCAAATAAAATTAACTCAAGGTTGTTGTTTTTTTCATTTTAAATGTAATTTTATAATTGCATTGTATATACAGTATTATATATCTGCATGCCCTCTCAAGTACATTATACTGTGCTCATGATTGTTTTATATGTTTTATGTATTTTTAATATTCTCACTTTTTTACTTTAAAATTGTACAGTCTATTCCAATCAATCTATTAAGGCAAGGAAGCTAAGCTATTCCTGAGCATGTGCAATCAGCATGTGAAGGGCATGAAAACAAGTAAACATCAAATAAAATATATAAATATATACTGTATATATACATTTTTTTAGGCCAATGAGAAATTTGGGGAAATATGCTCTTAAAAGTCTTTTTTTTCCCCCATACCCCAACTTAATATGCAGAGGTGGCTGTAAGTAAGCATAGGTTGATTCCACCAAAAGTGTAAACACTGTGGCTCTGTGGCACTATCAAAACATTGATCTGTTTGTCTGAGCACCCGGACTAGCTCAATACATCAACATCAGCTCAACCAATAATGTGCGTCTGACTCGGAACCAGCTAGAGACGGAGGGGTGTTTGGAATGATAGTTTGATACTACTGGCGCAGAAGTTTCACCAATAATTTGTAACAAATATTAAAGCAAAACATAATTTCTGATTTCTTTCTTTTTATTTAGACGTGAAATATGACGTTCTTGACAGTTTGTATGAGATACTACAAGACACCATTGGTAACAGGGTTGCCTGACATTATTATTTACATATGAAAGATTATGTGTATCTTTAGATGCATTTACATTGTGACTGTGCCTCAGATGGTGTGAACCACATAGAAAGGATGGAAAGAGAATGGTCAGCATTTTCCTGACGTGAATGTTTCTCTCTCTCGCTGTGTGTGTAAATATATACATAAGAGTGTATGTCTGTGTGCCTTTGTGAATTGAGTAGGACGGTCTCTGCTGCCATCAGCATCAAGGTCATCTATTAATGATATCTTGCTCATTTATCTTGCTGTGAAGCAGCCGTTGGACTCAGTCTCCTGTGGAAAGCAAGATCACACCAGATATTTCTGGCACCTTACTGGATTCTTGCAGCATTTGGAGACAGGGGCCACTTCCTGACTACCTCAATAGAGATTTACTCAAATGCCTAATTTTCACATGACAGATCGATAAACACAGAACAGACCAATGCAGTCTGCGTTTAAGTGCTTGAAAATGCTCACATCTACTCAGCCCCAGAGGAAAATTCAGTGGTACTTCTGAATTAGCAGTAATGATTATCACTCAGATGAACAGAGACCAAATGAGCCTCTTACTGAAGACTTCCTCTTTGGTTCGCCAGCAGCATAAGATGCAATCTCAGTGGAAAGCAAGTTTTGAATATTAAGGATGTTTTGTCAAGCCCTTATACATCTCATATTCCATAAATTTTTTTCTGTCATAGTAAAACTGATCAGATGTAAAGGTCAGACATTTTATAAAGAGGCTTAACAAATCCTGTCCATTGGAGTTAATGCACAAGACTGTGAGAGATGCGATGTGCTTTTGAGAACAATGGATCTGGCATATGAAAAATAAATGCCAGAGTCAAGATAAATAAATGACTGGATGCGATACCATTTCTGTACTTTCTGTCCTCTCCACAGACACAAAAGTCAAAGTAATGAGATACTAAGTCATAACTATAAGATAAAAAAGCCATAATTATGAGATTAAATTCATAATTATGACAACATTTGGAATTATAAGATAAGTTATACGTACTTTT
>NW_015649239.1:81727-88514 GCF_001515625.1 Sinocyclocheilus rhinocerous | reverse complement strand
TGACTTTTTATCTAATAATTATGACTTTCAATATCTTAATTTCAACTTTTCATCTCATTTATTTAATGTCAAAATTATAATTCATCAAAGCATTACTTTTCTTAAGTGGCAGAAATAGGCTTCTATACAAGTGCTTTACTAGTATTAAATATTAATCCCAAGTATTAAGTATTAATCATATTCACACCAAGAACAATAACTATAAAAATGATAATAGCAATAAATATAATAATAGTATATAATACATGAGAGTCCACACCAACACATGATAATGTTCTGTTTATTCTAAGTACTTGCTGCAGTTATATTGCCTGCCACTTTAAATACTCAAGCTCTTTAAAGATTCTGATTGGCTAAAAATGTTTTTATCATTCATCAGCTAGAAAAAAAAAAATCTGAAAATCATTCTGGTTCTGAAAATCATTCCAACAATATTGCCCTCCTGTGTTGTTTCCATAATATTTGTGGTGTGGACAACTAGAATTAGACCTATATTATTATTGTTATCATTACAGTTATTTTCCATGGTGTGAACAGGGCTTTACTCTTATTAATATCATATAAAATATAATAACTATTGGTGTTGCTGGCTCTGTTTCATAAAGCACTAATAGTCAAAACCATGAATTACAGTGAGTTTACAACAGTTAATATTCCAAAGTCTGCTTGGTTGGCCATGAGTGTGCTGTTCCCACTGAGGCTCCGCTGTAGATGGTATCGCATTTGTTTTCTGCTGGTTTGTACCAGTTTGCGTGATGTCAGTAGAAACATCAGGCCTTTGAACACCCTCAATAATTTGTAACAAATATTAAAGCAAAACATAATTTCTGATTTCTTTCTTTTTATTTAGACGTGAAATATGACGTTCTTGACAGTTTGTATGAGATACTACAAGACACCATTGGTAACAGGGTTGCCTGACATTATTATTTACATATGAAAGATTATGTGTATCTTTAGATGCATTTACATTGTGACTGTGCCTCAGATGGTGTGAACCACATAGAAAGGATGGAAAGAGAATGGTCAGCATTTTCCTGACGTGGATGTTTCTCTCTCTCGCTGTGTGTGTAAATATATACATAAGAGTGTATGTCTGTGTGCCTTTGTGAATTGAGTAGGACGGTCTCTGCTGCCATCAGCATCAAGGTCATCTATTAATGATATCTTGCTCATTTATCTTGCTGTGAAGCAGCCGTTGGACTCAGTCTCCTGTGGAAAGCAAGATCACACCAGATATTTCTGGCACCTTACTGGATTCTTGCAGCATTTGGAGACAGGGGCCACTTCCTGACTACCTCAATAGAGATTTACTCAAATGCCTAATTTTCACATGACAGATCGATAAACACAGAACAGACCAATGCAGTCTGCGTTTAAGTGCTTGAAAATGCTCACATCTACTCAGCCCCAGAGGAAAATTCAGTGGTACTTCTGAATTAGCAGTAATGATTATCACTCAGATGAACAGAGACCAAATGAGCCTCTTACTGAAGACTTCCTCTTTGGTTCGCCAGCAGCATAAGATGCAATCTCAGTGGAAAGCAAGTTTTGAATATTAAGGATGTTTTGTCAAGCCCTTATACATCTCATATTCCATAAATTTTTTTCTGTCATAGTAAAACTGATCAGATGTAAAGGTCAGACATTTTATAAAGAGGCTTAACAAATCCTGTCCATTGGAGTTAATGCACAAGACTGTGAGAGATGCGATGTGCTTTTGAGAACAATGGATCAGGCATATGAAAAATAAATGCCAGAGTCAAGATAAATAAATGACTGGATGCGATACCATTTCTGTACTTTCTGTCCTCTCCACAGACACAAAAGTCAAAGTAATGAGATACTAAGTCATAACTATAAGATAAAAAAGATTCTGATTGGCTAAAAATGTTTTTATCATTCATCAGCTAGAAAAAAAAAAATCTGAAAATCATTCTGGTTCTGAAAATCATTCCAACAATATTGCCCTCCTGTGTTGTTTCCATAATATTTGTGGTGTGGACAACTAGAATTAGACCTATATTATTATTGTTATCATTACAGTTATTTTCCATGGTGTGAACAGGGCTTTACTCTTATTAATATCATATAAAATATAATAACTATTGGTGTTGCTGGCTCTGTTTCATAAAGCACTAATAGTCAAAACCATGAATTACAGTGAGTTTACAACAGTTAATATTCCAAAGTCTGCTTGGTTGGCCATGAGTGTGCTGTTCCCACTGAGGCTCCGCTGTAGATGGTATCGCATTTGTTTTCTGCTGGTTTGTACCAGTTTGCGTGATGTCAGTAGAAACATCAGGCCTTTGAACACCCTAAGATGTATTAGAGATACTCCCTGAGCTACTCAGGAACATCTCAGATGTGCATCGTTTTTGGAACTCTGGGAATTCTCTGGTTACTGTGGAAACAGACCTGGAGGGCATGTCTAGGGTGATGGAGAGAATGAGCAAAAACAAGAGTGAGAGAATGCCATCAGAGATAATGATGAAAACGAAGCCAGACTGAGCCAAAACAACATATTTCTAATGTTGCATGTCATCTTTCTGTCAGTTACCCTAGTAACCAACTGGCAAAACAGTGGGTTCAATTTACGTCACTGCAGCCTATTCATACACTGAGGTGAAAGAAACTATTTATAGTGTTGAATGATTACTAAACGAAAATATGTAGTCTCAGATCAGTTCATAGGACAATTTATTAATCAACACTGATTATTTGGATATTTCACCAAAAAAAAAAAAAAAATAATAATAAAAATTCAAAATCTACATCTTGAGGTGAGGAAATGTGTAACTGAGGTGGCCTGAAAGGCTTCTACAGGAGACATGCAAACGTCTATCGCATGTGATGTCTAAAAATACCACAGCCCATCAACTTTCTTACTCTATAAGCTCGATCCTGAGCCCCTCGGAGCTCTGATGGAATGCAGATCCGAGACGGTCCGCATCTCTTAATCAACGGGGTTTGCTGTTACAGCTGGCGTTAATATTGCGCGTTAAACTGTAATTAGGCAACAATCAAAACAGGCATCCTGTTATTTTCTCTCAGCCAGTTGGGTAATAAAGCACATATAGGCCATGCAACCTGAATGAACAAGCACTTCGAAACAATGGGAGGACGTGGATAACAGAATACGCTATTTCAGATTTCGTTTAACTTAATCACATGTCGCGTTTACATTCATGCGGAGACGAATACATCATCCGCGCGTAATTCACATGAATTCGCACTGAACCGAACGTCATTTTTAAGTCGATAATCGCTTGTTTGTCGTCAAAAGGGCATCGTCCACACACACTGGCGATGAATAACAAAACGCAAGGGATCCTCAAAGTCATTACGTCGCTGTGCGCCGAAAGATGCTATTGCGGTCCGTCACACGAAAATCTACAAGGACGCGCGTCAAAGACATGAGCGTATCGATACATGAAAGCCGCGTTTATCTAAACGCGTTACATAATCAAACAATTAAGTATGTAGGCTACATCTAGTGAAAAGCGATGTATTCTTACCTGGCGACTGTGAAGCAACGTCCCAAATCGTGTTAGTCATAAATTATAGGAAGCATTAGGAGATCAGATACACGACAAATGTCTTACATTCTCTATAGTACCAGTCCCGTTTCATCTTCTCGTGTTATTTGCATGGCGTAAATCGAGCGATGTCGCTGAAAATGCTGTTATTGCTCTTCGGGCGCGCGAGCTCCAGCTGTCCTACCACGTCCTCTCTGACGCACGCAGCACGCGATATGCGGCTCATCACCCCCGCGTCCTGTGTCCCGTTACACGACCAGAACAAAACCCCCACCTGCTCTATACCGCTAAACTGCTCTCCATCTACGCCATGTTGGTCATACAACGTTGTTCCGTCACTAAAGGGGGCATGTTACATTAATAAAACACCATTTTGTGCGCGACATTTCCTCTATGGGCACACTTGGAATGGATGAAGGCACTGGAATTATGAAAATAGTACAATATCTTAAAATAGCTATAAAGAAAAAAGTGTTTCAGCTATCAGACTTTCTAAAATATGAGAAATAAAGGAACAGAAATTCGGGCACGGGTAGGTCTGCAAGAGGCCTGTTATTTAAGCGTGGTTTAAGGGCACACCTGTACAAAAAAAAATAGTATAGAAAACCCACTCTATATATATGGTTAAGAAATAATACATACGGTTAAATCATCGATATATAAAACGTTTTTTAAGATCAGATACGTGGCGCACCTGCTGATGTAATCAGGTCGTATGAACGCTACGTATATAAATAACGCATTTAACTTCCGAATAAGACAGCAGTTTTAATGAAAAAAAAAATATATATATATATATATAATTCACTATAAGCATTACAACATTCAGCTATTTACATCTCGCAACAACAGACTTCCAAGGCGTTGACACACCTTAACTATAAGGTGTGCTTATATCTTGTCGTCAGAATAACATTTTGTGAACTATATTTGTCTCCCTCCAATGGTTTTGCTGATGAATCGACAAAGCAATAATTTCAACATAATCATTCCAAAATAATGATGTTCAGCCTTTTTGACACCAAAGGCACGCCACTGTCCAAGAGAATAGTAGAAGTCAATAGTTTGATATTTGTGCATTTGATAGACGCTTTAATCTAAAATGACAGTAAATTCAAGGTATGAGTTCATCAGCATGTTTTTCTCTTGAATTTTAACCCATGACATAACTATTGCCGTCCTCCAGAAACACATCTGTATTGTTCCGTATAATAGATTTTTTTGTATTTCCAATATTGGAGTATACTGTCACAAACGACCCATGAGTGCTGAACTGTATCTCTTTTTTTTTAACCTTAAAGTCAACTGAAAAAAAAAATCTTCTGGACATATTCAGCATTACTGCATGGGGGAAAATATATGTATAATATATGTATGTTGACCAATATCAGGACATGTTATCACAATACAGCATATACTGTATTGTCTTAATGGAGCCATTAAAAAAGCTTTTAAAAAAATAATTGACAAAAACAGTAATGCATCTATGCAACACCACACTATTTACAAAACAGCAAAATAAAAGGTAACACAAAACCTTTGTTTTACTGTGTTCACCTGTTTACACAACAGCTTGTATAAAAAGCTATATATTATATGTACATTTTAAAGAATTCTAAAAATAAACATTACTATTAGGTTATTTATTATTTTTAACAAAGAAACAAGCCAAATGTGACACATCTTAATAATACTGCAACCGCATTTCTCGACAGAGCTACGTTTGCAAGTTGAGGTAAATGCGTATTTTTCTTTCAAATATATACGTTTGAGAAAAAAAAATGAAAAGAGAGAGAAGAAGAAAGCGCATGTGTGTGGGAGGGAGAGAGAGGCGTGACATCAGAGCGCGCAGCATCACTGAAAGCAGGGCATCATCCCCACAGAGAAAGACAGCAGCGCCTCCACGCCCAGTAAACACTACCAGCGCTACTGCTGAACATGAGGTAAGATTTAAACCAATTCAATCTATTAGTCTACATGATAAACCACGGATGACAGGTGTATCACAACATATGCATGTTTGCGGGGAAATCTAACTGCTATGTACGCTGTGTGTCCGTGAGACGTGCTGAGGTCCTGAGGAGAATATTTATGAGGGCGCCAGAGAGGACCGTTCACCAGAAGCGTTCCCACGAATCTCACGCGTTAACGAGTCCAAATTAGATTGAATTAAAATGCTTGATGGGAAAAAATGTTGTTTTAGGGACATAAAAATCAAATATTTTCTCTGTCTGATATCGTAGCTAAAATATCACTACCAAGGTCAACAATAAAACAACAAGGATATCTGCTCTACCTGAGTCATGGGTTTTAATATTCAGAAACCCGAGGGTGAGGGTCATTTTCTTATTCGGTGTATCATTAAAGCTTCCTAGCAGTCACTTGAAGCCATTCGATGTCCATAGAAGCAAAATAATTGAATCTCCTGCAAATTTGTTTCGGCCTCCATTACCGTGAATTTTCAATGAGCACAAAGAAAATTTGACGATTATTCGACACGACTGATTACATGTTATTAGATTTGTCAGTAGCCTACATTATTGTAAATAGTCTTTTTAGAAACTGGGTTCACCCAAAACCAAAATTAGATGTGTCTGAATGACCATCAGAGTTATGGAAAACTGTTAGAAAAAGCATTGTTTTATTAGATAGATAGATAGATAGATAGATTCATGGCATAAAACTATTGCCTAAAATACCCAATTTACTGATAAATAAATAATAATATACGCATAGTGAGTTAAATGGTACACCTGGATTTTATTTTAATAATTATTGTATTTTACATCTGCCATTTGGTAAGTGCAGTGTACTGACAGCCTGATATTGTATCAGCCGATTTGAGTTTATTTTATAATGACCAGCTGACTGTACATTATCCTGCTGGAATAAATATATGGACATGGAATATTCATTTGAGTTTCGAGAGATAAGACATGAGCACAGCTATTTAGGAAACACATTTATGTACTACATAGCATATTATATATGTACACCATCATTTTTTCAAAATATTTCTTAGCTGGATGCTGAAAACTGGCTAAGAATTTCAGATTGATCTGTAATAATATGTGAAATTCTAAGACAGACTGTGTGTCTGAGGGGGAAAAAATGCCCAGCTATACATGATCCAGTTAGACTATTGGCATTAAGCTGAATGGGGCTGAACCATAGACTGTATAAAAACATGGACATAGTGTCCGTGACGTCACCCGTAGGGTTCCGAAGAGAGTTTTTGAAGCTCAAAA
>NW_015649239.1:77709-81717 GCF_001515625.1 Sinocyclocheilus rhinocerous | reverse complement strand
AGCGGCCAGTTGATGAATTACAGTTTAAGTCACTTCCTTGTTGGCTTCACGAGAGAGAGCGGGAGGTTGCCGCTTGGGCTGAGCTGAGGCCAGATCTTCTACCTGTGCTTAATAAGCACAAAGGGTGACTTCAACCAGCATTAAATCTAGATGTTTCAGGGACAAGGGAGTCACTGTCCACACACACCCATGTCTGGACCACCCCTGCACAGCTTAGAGACTGTGACACCCCTGGACACGGATGTGATGTGGTAGGCTCCCAAAAAATAAAAAAATGAGCTGCTTACATAATGTTATGTGAGTATTATAGAAAGTGACAGCCAGTGTGTGATGTTATTCCTAGTAAAATCTTGCTGCCTATTCAGACACAAGATAGTTGTGCTTTATGAACAAACTATAAGACCTTGCTATATATATATATATATATATATATATAACTATTTTATATATATATTTCATTTATTTTTTTAATATGTTTTATTTATGTTTAAATAGATGGTTTGTGGGCTGTTGATGTGTAATATGTTTTCTTATATGTAGCTATTTTGAATGAATTCATATGATGTGATTCATACAAAAACGTATATGATTTTTAGAAAAAAAGTAAACATGAAGATCCACCCCTAAACCTGGCTGTCACTGGAGAGTAGGCAGATCATATGAAAACGTGAAACAGTTATGAATTATCATGAGATTGTGTTGGCATACGTGATATGTATAATGTCTTCGCTGATTTTCATGATGGTTTAGTAATGTTGTGGTCAGCATAGATTGATATGTCCCATGAGATATGATGTATTTCTGTTGAAAGACATGTGAGAACAAAACACAGTATTGATCTGTACTTGCACTTTTCAGAGCTTCAGTTTAATTTTCCAGTCTTTAGGGAGATTGGAACTGATGATATGGAGCATATGATGAAGGTTACTGCAGTGTTGTTGTCGTTTTTTTACATTTAAGAAAGGTCGGAAAAATGTATGGTTGCATATTTCTTGCAGCACCACTCTACTGTCCTGCAAAATTATGCTGACCACTAGAATACATTGTGATGAGTCATTAATATTACACTGAATAATTCAGAGACCTTATAATGTTGATTGATGGCTCTTTGGCATTGAGACTACTGTACAGCACTCACTCAGGATCAGCTTTAAAAGAAATGCCTTCATTCAATTTTTTAATTATAGTCCACGCAATTCAATTGACTGGTTGAAAAAGGGTTATTAGTTTTGGAACAATCCAAAACCATATTCTCAGTGAAATGTCGGACATTCCCCCTCTTGGCTAATGAGTGAATTGCTTGAATTTGTAGCCACCATTTTATACAAACCGTCCACAATACAGCGCTAGCCGAGCTACAGTCGGGTTAACATAGTCTCTTAACAAACACATGGCCTGCTGGATCGCAGAAGGGATTCTCAGGCATGGTGCCTTCCTTTGCAGGTGCTGTTTCCTTGGTAACCAGACGGTCTAGGTTGTTGTGAGATGTGGTCAGGGAGGGGGGAGGAGGGTAAGCATCCTCCATCTTCTTTGTTCTCATTCCCGCTGCTTGTGGCCTACTTCAGTTCATCGTATCAGAAACCCTCTGCTTAACGCATGTCTGGTTACAATATTTTGTACTTTCTTAAATGGAATAAATCAATAAATAATATTAAATCTGTTTTATCTCATTTGCTTTTCTCTGGTCTGTCTTATAATATAATATAACACACAAATTACTATATAATTTTATATTATATTATTTGGTAGACTGATAAATGACTTTGTTTCAGTGAGGCTGTTTGCTGACTTTCGCATCATTTGTACTCTTAGCGTGTTTTTCAGCTGTTGTGTGTGCATGACTGAAGAGCCTCAGTGCTCTTGTTATATCACAGTTATAGAGGACTTTAGGACACAGTCACAGCCACTCATGTGCGTCAGAGTCACTCACACAACATCACAGATTCTCTGTTCACCTGACAAAGGAAATCTTATTAGACTTTTGACCATATATGGTATTTTGACCTCTAAATATTCCGTCGTAACAGAATCGTTTTCAGAAACTTTTCTGTGTCAAAACAATAATCATTATGACTGAATCACTTATCTATTAAAGAAAGGTCTTGGAAGAAATTTTTTTTTCGCAATTCTCTGATTTCAGAAAGTCCATTTCCTAATTAAATATAATGTAAAAGGGTGCAAAAGCTTGCTTGATCCTGACTAATGTCTAGTTTTAGTTGTTCTGAGATCATTTCTGGTATCTTTAAGTAGAGACTGTGTAGCCTGCATCAAGAATCAGAACACATTCAGGGTTCAAAGATTATATAATCAGTTTGCAAATAGTGTGGTTGTGTTGACTCACAATAAAAATAAAAATTGAATGATAATGTAATTGTGCTTGGTTTATTTGAAGTTACAAATGCTCACAAAGTCTGAATTTATTTGATAACAATACAGTAAAACAATAATATTAAAATTAAAATTTTAAATATTTAAAATAACTGATTTCATTTTTAACATACTTCAAAAAGTAATTTATTCCTGTGATGCAAAGCTGATTTTTCAGCAGCCATTACTAAGTGTCACATGATCCTTCAGAAATCATTCTAATTTGTTGATTTGATGCTCAGTAATTATCAATTATTGAGAATTATTAATAATTTTAATAATTTTAATTTTTAAATAATTTTTATTGTTAATGCTGAAAATGGCTTAATATTTTTTGTGGAAACATGTTTTTCAGGATTCTGAGATGAGTAGAAATTCTGATGAGTAGAAAGTTCAAAAGAACAGCATTTATTTGAAACAGAATCTTGGTCTCTAGAATCAAACCTGGGTCTCCTTGTACACTAAACCAAAGCTGGACCATTATTTTATTGCCCTGAGCTTGTGTGCAGGGGCGTGTCTACGTGGTGGCCAGGGGTAAAGGGATAGATCTTAGAGTAGATTACCCAGCATCCACTGCAGCACATACAGCAGAGCACAAAAGATGAAAAAGAGAGAGGAATCGCCATTTCCTCTCCTGACTTCATTAATTAACGGTTATTGAAACACCTCCAGGAGTCAATTAAAATGCAGAAACATCTAAAGTGTCTGCATGGTGCCCAATTGGTCATGCATTCAGCCTATTAGATCTGGAACAAGACTAGCCAGATGAAAAAGATGAACCAGCTTTGCTTAAATCCCTGTGGACGTTCACACATGCTTCATCATCAAACATCTCTCCGTCCTTCAGCTCTCTCCCCCTCTCTTTTTATGTCTTATCTGATGCACCAGCTTTCAATTTAGGGTCTCCTGTGCTGTCCAGAATAATTCATGCTGTCCAAACCCTGCTGAAATTACAGATACTCTGTTCATGGTGTCCTCATGATCTAAAAGCAATTGCGTCAAAGTCCGCCACTGCTCTGGCCATCGTATTCCTGGCAAATTGGTTTTCTTCATTGATCTGTGAGTCCGAATTTTAACTGATTGATTTTGGGGTTGTGCATTATCTTTACATAATCCAGCCTGTCTTTCGATGGACCTCACCCGAGCATATAAAGGCACAATGTCCTCCAGAGAGGTCTATTTTAATGTCCTGGGGTCTGGCTGGCTCTGGTAATGTAGTTTATCACTGGCTGAGACTGGAAACTGTTCGGTCTGGAAAACGCGGCAGTCTGTTTGTGAGTAAATCTTTATTTGACTAATGGAGGGCTATTAGAGCAGAATTACAGAGACTTAATTTAGACAATTAGGGGATCATCGTGATTGCAGTGAATGCCTTGGTATTTTGTATCTGTGCTGGCATCTCCACTGAGAATATTATCTAACCAAAATCTTTATTTGAATGGATAAATGTATTAGAAATGATAACTCAGCGAGATCTACTGTAGTGTTGTGTGCTGTGCTAAGATGTAATATGTTCTGTTAAACTGTGCTGTGTTGGGCTTTGTTGAGGTGTGTTACAATGTGTTAGGCTGCATTAGGGTGTCTGGGTGTGTGTGGGTGTCAGGTAATAGGTGTTTGCATCATTATTATCTTATTTCCTGT
>NW_015649239.1:63557-70044 GCF_001515625.1 Sinocyclocheilus rhinocerous | reverse complement strand
ATATATATATACACAACTAAAGTATCTTTTAAATAAGTAAATCCTTTTATCCACCTTCATTTTCAAAAAAGCTCCTGCAAATATGTGAGAGGTAAATAAATAACAAAGTGCAGTAAACTCTAAAACCATTTGCACTACAAACCAGTGTGTTTATGGTTACAGTAATAAATTAAAGTAATATACCAGTTTGCAATATCAAACTGTTTTTGAACAGCTAAAATAATTGGAAACAACTGACACATTCAAGTTAAAAATGGCTGTACCCACTCTTTTGTTAAAAATAGGGGGGGCAATAATAATTAAATAGGCCTATTGTATTTGTCACAAACAACTGCCGTCTAGGTCATTGAATAAATCTTTCTCTCATGTGCACATTTACACATTATGTTGTTTTGGTCACTATAATCGTGATAAGAAATTTTCATACCGTTACATCCCTAGTTGAATGCAACTCAAACAGTAGGTGGGGGACTTCCTTGTGCTGTGGAGACCAAGCACTAGCCAGTCGGAATTTGTGACTGTATTCTGAAAATAAGCTCAAAAACAGAATCTGTGACTCCTCTTATTTACTTTGACAACAAGCCTAAACATGCTTATAATAAGTGTTATATTAAGCTAACATAGGGTTGCACTGAGATATGCTGGGCTGTGTTATGTAATGTTACACTATACTGGCCTGAGTTATTGTGTGTTAAGCAGCATTACATTTTTAGGGACATGACATGTAGCCAAATATGGTGTCCCACACTTGGAATTTGTGCTCTGCGTTTAACCCATCCAAGTGCGCGCACACACAGTAGTGAGTAGTGAACAAACACACACACCTAGTCGTGTTCTGTGCCTTGCTCAAGGGTCTCACCTCAGTCGTGGTATTGAATTTGGAAGAGAGCGCTGTACATTCACTCCCCCCACCTACAATCACTGCCGGTACTGAGACTCAAGCCCGTGACTGTTGGGTTCAAAGTCCGACTCTCTAACCATTAGGCCATGTGTCCAACAAGCCAGGCACTCTTTTGAAAACATCCTGCTGTGGGAGAGATATGGAGCTCATACTTGAAGAAGAAATAACACCTTAGTTTTAAGCAGAGGCCCAAGCTGAGCTAAAATATCCAATTTGGTACGGTTGCTGATATTTAGATGGCCAAACAGTAAGGTGAAATGCTAATAGTCTGTAATGTATCATTGAGATCTTTATAACAGTGTTTAGCAGATCACTTATACAAAATGCATGAATATCAGTTGTCACTCTTTATCTCCCAATAATAAAAAAAATAAAATAAAATAAAGATTGTATTTAAATGCTTAGTTTTATGATAAAAGCTCTTTAGTTTATGATTCCAGAAATGATGTATGGATAATCAAGTAAACCTAAGTTGCTTCATTCCAGTAAATGTTCATATAAAAAAATATTCTTATGTTTACTGTATAAAAATCAGTAAAAAACTCTACAGCAAAATGACATGTTAACCAAAACCCGAAGGGGAACATTATAAAGGCCTTTTACTTGCTAAACAATATGAACGATCAATTGGATAACAGAGGGAATGTAGTAGATTGTGTACTGATCATGGGGACAATTTTGAGGCCGTAGAAATTTGCCTTTCAAAAATGATACAGTAGGCACACTGTAAAAAAAATGAGTGTAATTTTAACTGTAAAATATGTAAAAACGCTACGGAAAACAAACAAACAAGTAAACAGTAAGTTCCTGTACACTGTAAAAAATAAGTGTAATTTTAACTGTACAATTTTGTAAAAACGCTACGGAAAAAAACTGTTAATAATGCAATTTGACCAGTGTGACGGTGAACCGCAAGACTGTAATTCAGCCCTCCTGGATGCAGTCCAAAAGAAGAAGATATGGTGCTGATGCTGTTGCTTTTAGAGCGCAAACGAAGCCGATTCAATAGAGTGTGGGAAAGTTTTTGAAAACAACAAACAAAAAATGTTGTTATGTGTAAAGCCACTGATATACTCACGGCAAAGTTTATTCTTCATTCTTTTATGTGTTAAAATATTGATAAATGCAAGCAGCGCTTTACTGTTAGCAAACATCTCAGTTCAGAATTGCCCTCAAACGCACTAAAGCGTTCTCTCCAGCTCCTTCTAAAGGGCCCTTATTGTGTTCCGACGTGTTATGAGTAGAGCTGTGCGATATGGTCAAAAAATTTTTTTTTTTTTTTTTGTCGAATAGTCATTTGATTTCAAACAATCTAATCTAAGGGCTTTACAACAGTGTGGCGCTGTAGTAGACTGTAATTCAGCCCTCCTGGATGCAGTCCAAAAGAAGAAGATATGGTGCTGATGCTGTTGCTTTTAGAGCGCAAACGAAGCCGATTCAATAGAGTGTGGGAAAGTTTTTGAAAACAACAAACAAAAAATGTTGTTATGTGAAAAGCCACTGATATACTCACGGCAAAGTTTATTCTTCATTCTTTTATGTGTTAAAATATTGATCAATGCAAGCAGCGCTTTACTGTTAGCAAACATCTCGATGCCACCCACGCTGCTGAAAAATGCATTTAGATGAATATGTAAATGTGCGCTTTCCTCTCAATAACAAAATAAACACACAACAACAATGACAGCAGTGAGAAAACAGCAGAGAAAGCAGCCTACTGATTAATCTGTGAAATAATCTACGATTAGTCGACTAACTGCTCTAATAATCGTTAGATTAATTGGTTATTTGTGGTAAGCTATGCTATATTTAGGGTTGTGTTCAGATGTTTTAGGCTATGCTAGGGTCTGTTAGGGTTAAGATGTATTGGACTGTTTTAATGTTGTTTTAGTATGTGTTAGGCTATATGATATATAGTGTGCTAGGCTGTGTTAAGGTGTGTGTGACTGTGTTTTAGACTGTGTTAAGATGTGTTGGACTATTTTAGGGTGTTTTAAGATGCGATGGGCAGTGTTAGGTTGTGCTGTGCTAAATTGTCCTCTATAGTGGTATTATCAGTAGGTTTATATCATGACATTGGTGCTGTAGACTCCACTGTAAAGATATATGAGGTTGAAGCCTCCCCATCCCCCAACTCTGTTTGAAGACAACAATTACACAGGCGCAAATACAGACATCTGTTTTCTTCCTCCATACTGTAAATCTCAACTACAAACATGGCCACAATTAATACAAAGGAGTGCTTAGGAAGTGCTTAGGGTGTGTGAATGTCTGTTAGTACTGGAGGGACAGTAGCATAGAAAAACAGACAGAATGCAAGGGATAGTAGAAAAGGCAAGTGGCAGAGAAATGTTTAATGTCTTCCTGATCTGGACTATAGTGGGGGATGGTGGAAAAGGGTTGGAAGAGCTGCTGGCACCAGTCACAGAGAGAATTAACACAGCCGTGAATAACGCAAACCTGTCATATCAACCGCAGAGAGGCTCTGCTTATACAGACAGATGGCTTGGTGATGATTTTTTGGAACTTGATCATCCACAAGCTTAAAGGCAGACTTTGCTTTCATTGTGTATTCCATACGTGGCTTTGCATTTTTATATTTTCTGTACACAAAAAATGCTGCATTTGTTTTTTTTGTTTTGTTTTGTTTTGTTTTTTGAAGTCAAATCAAATCTGTATAATGCTTTTCAGAGTACACGTCTTTTCAAAGCAGTTTTGCAGAAAATCTCAATGTTAACGTTCTTAAAAATCATCATGCCTTAGTCGTATTCAGCAGATTAAAGCTTTATGATAATATAGTTTACATTTTAAAACAATACAAGCAATCAAGCAGTTGAGATTTTTCTGTATAGTATGGGAGACCGGGGCAATTGTAACATTTTTTACATTTTCCTTCATGACCCACAGACTACTTGAAATGCATTAGTCATGTTTTGATACAAGACACAAATATAGGTGCACTAATTATTAATACAATTTATATATTTCCACTAATAAGGACAAAACTATAATATTAAATTAAATGCAAGAATATATATATATATATATTACTTAAATAAATTAATCAGCTGATGAGTCAAGAACAGTCTTTAACCAAACTTTAATGAAATTGTACAAGATAGACATATTAACAGAATAACTCAAGGAGATCATGTGGATATTCCATAATATATCATAATATTCATTGTATTTTGAAAAACAACACATTGTTTAATGTGCATAACTCTAGTAATTTTTTAATGTTTTACATTGATATATGTTCATTTTCTAACAGAAAAGTATGTCAACACAGACAAGGTCTTTACACTGGGCCATGTGGCTCAGGGGCAATTGTAAATTGCCCCCGATGTTGCAGCCATGATAAAATGCTGTATGCTAGCTAGCCACACCTATATTAACATAGGTTGATCATGTTAATTTTTTATCAATAACCTAGAGATAAAATGTATGTAAGTTTGAATTCGCAGTCATCTAAACTTTAGACAGCAGAAGAAAAATACTGTACATCCAAAAGGTAACTTTCATACCTCGAAATCAGTATTTTGTTGAAAAATTCTCCTGAGTTGAAACAATCATTCTCCTTTTCCACAGGCAGAGAGAGAATCCTACTGAGCATTTCCAGATTAAGTGTCATCACTCTATCTTGATTCTGATTGGAGGAATTGAGTGTGTTACAATTGCCCCCTGTTACAGCTGTGGAACAATTCATGTTCCATTTGACATTTACACAGTTTCCTGGTTAAAAGCATATGGCACACCATTTATCTTCCTCTACCTTATGATATACACTGCAACTTATCGCTGTCGGACAGTGTTGCGTTAGAAAAGTATGTACTTTTTACTACTTTAAAATTAGTTTTGATATTGTTGGTTATTTTCTCATCTGAATTTCCACAACAGACATTGGATTATAGTATACATACATTAAGTAATGTTTGATACTGTAACACAGCTATCATGTTTAAAAATGAATGCCCTGTCGAGAATACAAAAAAATGTTTATGTATCTCTGGATTAAATGTTACAAATGCTTACTTGCTCTTTTAGGTTTTACATGAGTTTGCTCTTTTAGTCCGTGTAAAGCAATATTAATTATCTGTGAGTTTGTCACACAGCAGAAAAATGTGAATGATGAAATTTGAATGATGAAAAAACTGCCAAGTAAATAAAATAAGTTATCAAAATCTTTAAAAAAATTCAAGTTCTCAGCTCTCAAATGCTGGGGACGTGTCTGTTTGTCAGAGCTGAAACCCCGCCCACTCGCGGGAAAGCTGCCACCTCTACCACCAACTGTCAAATACAAATACATTTAAATAAGGAGACCGAGCTGTTTTGTAAATTCTAATCAGGTTCTGATTAGAATTTCAGTAAATTATTGCAACCACGAAGCTATGACAAAGGCATAGCTAGCTAGCAAACTGTAGGCTGTAGTAACTAACGGTAATGACAGTAACTCGCGATTGAGCGGGCGAACCACTGATGCTAATGCGCTCTAATTATTATAGTGTTAGGGGAGGGGCCATACTCAGTGGCTCCAGTGTGTCATCGAGACATGATTTCAGGCCCGCCCACAAAATCCTGAACTCAAAAATGGTGAAAAACTGTTTAATGGTCTAACTCCACAATTCAGTACTACATAGTTAACAGTCTTTGTAATGTGTTTTCAATAATACATTTCTAACATTTATACTGTGTTTAGAAACAATTCTCTGGATAGCCTTTACACGGACTTTCATTGTGGCCAATCTAAGTGGAAGCCCTACAGGAAGTGCATTCAGGCCTGGCCAAGTGTGAACACTAATGAAAGATGAAATAGGATTAAACTAAATTTGACAGTTGATTAATTCACCTTTGTGACATTTGCTGCCTGCAGTATGAAATATTTCTGAGAGGTCAAGAGCCCTGACAACACCCCAGTTATATTTGGGTTGTTATCTGGTGCTAGCTGGTCCAAATTGGCTGACATGGTTGAATAGCTGGACTACCAGATGTCGGTCCTAGATTCAGCCTGTTAGAGCCATCTTGATCAACCTGATTAGAACGGGTGGACTAAATAATAAACCACAATTCAGTACTACATAGTTAACAGTCTTTGTAATGTGTTTTCAATAATACATTTCTAACATTTATACTGTGTTTAGAAACAATTCTCTGGATAGCCTTTACACGGACTTTCATTGTGGCCAATCTAAGTGGAAGCCCTACAGGAAGTGCATTCAGGCCTGGCCAAGTGTGAACACTAATGAAAGATGAAATAGGATTAAACTAAATTTGACAGTTGATTAATTCACCTTTGTGACATTTGCTGCCTGCAGTATGAAATATTTCTGAGAGGTCAAGAGCCCTGACAACACCCCAGTTATATTTGGGTTGTTATCTGGTCCTAGCTGGTCCAAATTGGCTGACATGGTTGAATAGCTGGACTACCAGATGTCGGTCCTAGATTCAGCCTGTTAGACCATCTTGATCAACCTGATTAGAACGGGTGGACTAAATAATAAACACCACTTGCACACCTGGGTGGTCATGGTTAGGTGGATGCACTGAAATTCATGATTTTCATTAAGGCCAATATATATATATATA
>NW_015649239.1:60595-63232 GCF_001515625.1 Sinocyclocheilus rhinocerous | reverse complement strand
GATTAATTTACCTGTACAATAAGCTGTTTAAAACGTGCATTCTCCTGTTCAATTTCGAGCATCCAGTAATATAATCACGCATGTCTTGTGGAGCGCTTTCAGAGTATGCATTTATTTGTCATTTGAACTGTTTGGAAACGGAGCGTAAATGTGGAAGTCCTTCAAAGATTTCTTATCCTGTTGCGCCCTCTATAGGACCAGCGACTAGTCGACGTCAAGCTTAAAGCGTCATGGCAGAGCATTGAAGTCGACTAGTCGATTAGTCGGTGCAACCCTTAATACATACACCAATCAAGGCATAACATTATGACCACTGACAGGTGAAGTGAGTAAGACTGATTATCTCTTCATCACGCCACCTTACCTGGGGAACACATGGCACCAGGATGCACTATGGGAAGAAGGGAAGCCGGCGGAGGCAGTGTGATGCTTTGGGCAACGTTCTGCTGGGAAACCTTGGGTCCTGCCATCCATGTGGATGTTACTTTGACACATACCACCTACCTAAGCATTGCTGAAGACCATGTACAGCCTTTCATGGAAACTGTATTGCCTGGTGGCTGTGGCCTCTTTCAGCAGGATAATGCGCCCTGCCACAAAGCAAAAATCAACATCAACAATGAGTTTGAGGTGTTGACTTGGCCTCCAAGTTCCCCAGATCTCAATCCAATCGAGCATCTGTGGGATGTGCTGAACAAACAAGTCAGATCCATGGAGGCCCCACCTCGCAACTTACAGGACTTAAAGGATCTGCTGCTAACATCTTGGTGCCAGATACCACAGCACACCTTCAGGGGTCTAGTGGAGTCCATGCCTCGACGGGTCAGGACTGTTTTGGTAGGAAAAAAGGGGACCAACCCAATATTAGGAAGGTGGTCATAATGTTATGCCTGATCGGTGTGTTGAACTGTAAAGGAACGAATTGAAAAATAGCAATTTTTCAGTACAATTTCTTTAAGAACAGAAGGTTTTAAGGTTTTTTAAAGAACAGAATATGTCAAACTGATAGATTTAAAATATATACTAACCAATAAGATAATAGGCAGAAAGAGGGTAGGTTGTATAGTTAATCACTTCACTCACTTTAAAAAAGGTCTTTGACAAAAACATTAAAACTATGACAACATGTGGGACTGTTTCTATTATTTTTTACTTTGTACCAGCAAAACCAGAATAATTTTCCAAAAACTATTGACCATCTTAAGCTTTAAAACACCTTGACCACCTTGAGTAAATAGTTTTTATCAATATGGTTCTCCAAGGATGTACTGTTGACTGTCATGATATCAACTGTATACAGTGAATTCATAATGACCCTAGGGATGTGATTAAGATTGCATTGACTGACCCCTGCCCTTTGACCTTCTCAGGGATCCCATCGAGTGATGATGTCATACCCAACGGCCTCCTATGACCAGCTGGTGCGGCAGGTGGAGGATCTCCGTAAGGAGAACTCTCACCTGCGCCGTGAGCTTCAGGACAACTCACACCACCTGTCCAAGCTCGAGAATGAAACCTCTGACATGAAGGTGAGTGAAGCTATTCTATAACCTAACTTCATTAAATAAATGGTCCTGTTTCTAAACACCAAATAGTCATTGTTAATGTGTAAATGTGGCCAGGCTTAGTTTCAATAAAGTCTTTGGACTGTGGAGGAAGTTCTGAGTTTAGACATTTAGTTTGCATAGACCACGTTATCATATTTATTTCAAAAGAGAGAATATAATAGATTATATGACCCCTCTACAACATTTACATTGTAAAAAAAAAAAAAAAAAAATTACATCTAAACATCAAGACACATTTGTGACTAAAATGCATTCATTTGGAATATTGTCTGTTCAGTATTTGTGATAGTTTTGCCATTTTCTAATATGTATGAAGTACAACTCTCTTGAGCAGTGTGAAGGGTAGATCTGTGTGGTGAGGACTGAGTCTCCATTGCACGGGTTTGTCTCAGCCATGACAACACTTTCCACAAAATGTCTGGATATTTTAATGATGAATGTCCAGCATCTCTAAGCTGAATGATGTTTGAGCACATTTTTAAATCACTGTTGTCCATTACAGCTCTCAGTTGAGCAGAGAAGGCAACCATTAGAACATGGAGCTAATTTTATTATTGACCCTGAGTCTTAAATTGTAGAATGTTTGATGTGTTACATGAACTTGATGTCAGTTCAGCTTCCGAGTTCCAGTAAAATGGGAGTGTCTTTTTCCTGTTCATATTAAACGATTCTGTGCATGAAATCACACCAACAAACCACTGAAGATGGCACTGAAATGTCCCTGCCGATACCACACAGCATGCGATAAGTGCCGTATTCAGACAAAGAAACACTGACAACAGAACAACAGACAGCAGAATGGTTATTAGAGATTAAGGATGTCTACGAGGTATATGTATGCAATGAATATAATGTTAAAATTCAGTATTCAGTACGCCTGTATAGCTGACGTGTGCGAGCTGATGAGCAAAGCACACAGAGTGGGTTGAGCGCGCGGCGGCGCAGATGCGCGAGCTTGTCGAGTTAATATGCCTTTCTCACAGACATCACTGGAAAGCTTGTAGTTCGGTCGGTACTATGTCAAAAACAAGTAAGTAAAACAATGCACAAGTTACTTAACGGTAGGGAG
>NW_015649239.1:59621-60582 GCF_001515625.1 Sinocyclocheilus rhinocerous | reverse complement strand
TAATGTGAGAAATGTTGAAGGTGTCTGAATACATTTTGGTTTGACTGTATCTATTTGATAAATGAAGTTAACCAACTAACATTATACATACTCTTTTTGTTTCTGTACCCAATATTAAAAAAAATAACAAATGCAATAAAAATATCAGTATCGGCACTCGATATCGGCAAGTACAAAAAATAAAAGTATCGGTATCGGGCGAGTACTGGAAAAAGTGGTATCGGTGCATCCCTTCTTAAAAGGTTGTGTGTAGGTTGAATAATACAGAATCACGCCTGTTTTTGTCAGTTTAACTGCTTGGAGACATTAATCCTACTGGGAATAAAACCCCTAAAGAGCTCATTAGGAATCAAGAGCTTTGTTCTGTCAATTAAGTTTGACTTAGAGATAGCTACTAATTTCAAATGGTAACAGTTGCAACATCCATATATAAAAATTCTTCAAATGTTCATTGTACATTTTGGGTCAGTAAGGTTTTTATATACATTATTCAGAACATCATCTTTTGTGTTCCTTCAAAAAAAAATGCATACAGGTTTAAAACAGCATGAGGGTGAGTAAATGAAGACAGATTTTTGGGTGAACTATCCCCTTAATGATCCATTTTAAAAATACAGCTCGTACGCTGAGGATTCATTTATTTGTAGAGTGGAAATGCTCTAAGCCTTTCTCTACACAAAATCATCGATTGAAACTGATTCAGCAACTGTTTTCATGAGATTTTAGGTGATGCATGGGTCATATTCAACATCCCATGATTCCACAGTGGCCCACATGCCCAGATGCTGAGTGTAATCCCTGCCAAATCTTTTAATCTCACAATCAGTTCTCCCCTCAAACAGAGCTGATGCATGCATTATAAAGATGAGGTCATCTGGTTTCATGATAGGAGAATTTCTCTTTTTGCTTTGAAATACATGAGTTTGATTTTCGCTAAACTGAACTCTACTGACAAGACTGT
>NW_015649239.1:55446-59275 GCF_001515625.1 Sinocyclocheilus rhinocerous | reverse complement strand
ATATATATATTTGTTTTTTTGTTGTTGTTTTTTGTCGCTGTAATAGGAGGTTCTGATGCAGCTGCAGAGTAAACTGGAGCAGGAGGCCGGAACTCTTGCCTCTTCAGGCAGAACTGATGTGCTGGACCAGCTCAAAGGTACTGCAGGAAATCTATCCACTTCTCTACTTCTCTACATAGCCGATGCCGTTCATTTAACTGTGGCATTTAGCTTTTAACTGTAATATATTTATTTCTTAGTCTTTAGTTATTTAATGATGTTTTTGATAAATGAACAAGATATTTTATGTAAAATTTATATGATTAACTACCATAAAAATATCACAGAATTAAACATGTATTGAATTAACCTGGAATTCTGCATCAATTGTTTATAGAATTCAGTCAAATTTAATTTGAAGTTACAGTCTAATTAAACAGTCTGTTTAAACAAATCTTAAATTACATGGCTTTGTTGAACACTGTGGATTTAATAACTGGTTAATGCTTCTTTGGGTTTATTTAACCTGCACCAAACGTGTCCTGTAATTGCGGATCAGAACTGCACAACAGTCAAGAGAATTTTTTTAATATTCCTCTTTCCAAAACTGTTTCAGTTCAACACTGAACACTTAAAACTCTGTCGAGGACATGCCACGGCATCTCAGCAAAGGTTTATTTTCTTTTATCAAAGTAATCTTTGGGTCATTGGGGTGTGTTCAGTATAAATATGAAAATGTAAAATTGCTCTTATTATATTTTAAAGCAGACTGTATTTCTCAGTTATTGCAACTTAGTTGAATATCAGATCGGATTTTTATGATAAATCGATTCACATACCTTTCCCGGCTACTGTATAACAACACCATAGTGACGTTACTGGGATGGAAACGGAGAACTGGATCTCATTCAGATTTAAAAAATACTGAAATCGAATCATTTCCAGGACATTCAGTTCTATTAATGGTTCTTGGTAGGCTTGGCTACTGACAAAGATTTCACAATTCATTTCGATTTCAGTTCACAAGCTCTTGATACTATACAATATCATTTTGATATTCTGTATATCAGGTACAGTACGTCAATTTTCTTAAGGAAAACAATCTCTCAACTAATGCTGTAAACTATAAAGGGAACCCTGTCATTACTATAATATTAAAGGTGAAGTCCAAACTTTTACATTAAATTGCTATTTATTTTTAGATAATCAACAAACAAAACATTCAAACATAGTACAAACATTCAAACTGCACGTAAGGCAGTTTGTGTATCAACTTTTTAATCATATAATTTGGTTTTGCATTCTACGGTGTACTAAATTTAAACTGTGGCTGTCATAAAAACATGTTTTAATATTTAACATACATTAAATAATGGAGACATCACTAAGTGAAGGTTAAGTAAAAATATAATATTGAATATTGTATATATGTTATATTTATATTATGAATGGCAAAACGTAACGGGCACCTTGAGATAACCAGAGACCCTTGTGCTACAGCATTACGGTAGGCCCCCTAACCTGGAGATTTTTTATTTTTATTTATTTATTTTTTTTAGCTTCCTGACAATTATTTGTTGAATTTTCGAATTTTTCTTGTTGACATGCCAGTTAACATTTACAACACTGTTCTGCTTATAATATGAATATAAGTGAATATGCAAATTCACTCTTTGCCAGAAGGTGGCGCTTGTGGAGCAGCAGAATTATAGCATTTACATAAAGTAAACATTATGCTATTAGGCATTATACAGAGGTAATATGAAAAGAAAATGCCATGAAAACTTTCCTGGCCGAAATGTGAGTTTACAGGTATGATTTAAATATCATAAATTACACAAAATATTCATTATTCATTATTATTAGATCGAAACTATAACTTGGCAAGTTGCCATAAACATGGGCTATTTGGTGGTTGCTAACTGCGTTTTTATTTTGAAACATGCCGTGCCCGCGTTTAATTCATTAAATCATAGCATAAAGACATGTACACAGAATAGCTCTCGTGCTAGCCTTCATTACTAGCGCATTGCACATTCCGCTCACAGTATATCGGTGGAACATACCAACTACACAAACTGTGTGGGGGAAACCTAAACTGAACCATTCACTACATATACTACAAGCAGGGCGTCGCTGAAAATGAGTGTGTGAGTTTGTTCACAGAATGCTGTTGTCATTGCTGCAAACTCCCATATATATACATATAATTATTCAAAAATAAAATTAATTTACCTGCAGCCAGTAGGCCCCTCCCAAGTGTAGGTCCCTGGGCTTCAGCCCGTTGTAGCCCATGCGTTAATGCGCCCCTCGTTATGTGACATTGTTTACAAGTTGTTTTAATGGCATCTTTCACTCAGGCATTTATTATTTGAATTGTTTATTAGAAAATTGCTAATAGAATTTGACATTTTGATCAAATTTAGAATTTTGATCAATCTTTGGATTTAAGAATTGTTATTGGTTAAACAAAATGAAGAACGATTAAAATCAATTAATCAACCTATTGTCAACAAAAGAAATGAAAGAATCTATAAAAGACCAAAAAAATAAATACATTTTTGACTTTCTTGTTTTTCTAGAGCTACATATGGACTTGACCAACTACTACGAGCTCAAGTACCAGCCTCACAACCTGCGTGTGTTTCCGGAGATGATGGCTAGCCAGGTAGGAGAAGGCGAGGAGAGACTGAGCATCGGCAGAGCCAGGAGTCCCGTCTGTCCACCGTCCCACCAGTCCTCATCTGCATCTGGAGAGGGCACAGCCGTGCACCCCGGGAACCCTCATCAGGTGACTGGAGAGGGCCGTGTCACTGCCCAGCACTTCGAGGATCTCTGTAAAGAGAGGTGAGATCATCACATCTAAACACTCTAATCATCTGTCTCGCTATTTAACCAAAATGTTATTTCCCTTAGAGGGTTTGTCCCCTTTAATAACTGAAAGGCCAGTGGCCTTTAGTTTAGGTCACATCCATGAACCATAATTACTTTCTATTGCTTGTCAAAAGTAGGTAGTTTTACAGGAAATCGGTGCTTTTTATTTTACAGAACAGTTTAACTGTAAATTTTAAATTCATATAACTTAAAAATATTTTATTATATGCATTTTCTAACGTTATGAAAAAAAAATGCTACAGAACAAAGAATAATAATTAAAAAAATAAACAAAGAAATGCATATGCACATCAACTAAATTATTTTCTTTTAAACATTCTATTCATCAAGGAATGCTAAAAAAAAAAATATTGTTTCCACACAAATATTAAGCATCACAACCATTTTCAAGCCTGATAATAATAAGAAATGTTACTTAAGTACCCAGAAAATTATGATTTCTGAAAGATCATGTGACACTGAAGACTGAAGTAATGATGCTGAAAATTCAGCCATCACAGGAATACATTCAGTTTTAAAATATATTAAAATAGAAAACTGTTATTTTAAATTGTAATTTCACAACATTATTGTTTTTACTGTATTTTTTATTTGATTAAAAGCCTTGATTTGAACATAAGAGACTTCTTTCAAAAACATTAATACATATATTAATAAATAATAAATTAATAATTAATACATTGTAGCGTCTGGACCAATCAGACACACCATTTTTCATTTGATTTAACAAATCAATTATTCATTAGATTAACAAACATTCACAGACCCCTCACCCAATAAACATACTGGGTGCCAAAATGTCTGCGAACAGGGCCCCGGGACCCTGGTTACCATGGCAACCCTGACACCAGATATTTTTACGATCTAATGGAATGCGAGAGTCACCCCTCCCACTACAATGTCCATAGAAAATCCACAGTGCACAGTAGAAATGGACTTTTCTACTAATTAATTC
>NW_015649239.1:8041-54981 GCF_001515625.1 Sinocyclocheilus rhinocerous | reverse complement strand
CTTAGAATTGACAAGACAGTTGACCCTGAGAGGTCAGCTAAATATCTACAGCGGATCTAAATATTTATAATTATAACTAGTTATGATTAATTATTCATATTTCCCATGAGCTGATTCGCTACAACATCTATTAATAAATAATCATTCCCAAACTTTTGAATAGTACTTTTGAATAGTAATTTTTTGAATAGTGTGTGTGTGTGTGTGTGTATTCTACATACCAAGGAATACATATACATAATCAGTGATTATTCAAAATTTTTAACCAAAAAAAAGGAATAATTCAACTCCTAAGTAATAAAAATTGAATTCAGTTCAACTATGTAAACATACTGTGGTCTGTGGCCAATTCTATTTAAATTCACACTCACGAAAGTGATTAATTTCTTAAATTCTGAATTCTGCCCAACGCTGATTGAGTGCAGTAATTTCAGGTTTCAGGAGTGTGTGTTTGTGTGTTTTAGGTCCATGTTGCTGAGTGAAATAGAGAAAGAGGAGAGAGAGCGGCGGTGGTATTACTCACAGCTGCAAGGTCTGTCTCAGAGACTGGCTGAACTGCCGCGGCTTGATACGGTAAGCAGCCTTCCACCCCAATTACTCACTGACGGGACTGTGTGCATCTGTAGCCAAAGATGAGGTCACCTGGTTTTACTGCTAATGGCCACAGATTGTCCTAAACCTAGATTTTTTGAATCAGTTAATGCCCTTGTCTAGTTTGAAACAACAGCAATGATTCTTAAAGAGATATTTCAGCCAAAAATGAAAATTCTGTCATTATTTACTTACAGAATGTTGTTCCAAACCTATGATTTTTTTGTTGTTGTTGCATTTAATCCATTCAGTAAGCATGTTGTTTAAATATGTTTTTATGGAATGGTTTGTTCAGTCTGTAAGTCTTTTTCATGTCTCTAGAGGTTTTATCTTGTTTTGAATGGTAAAAACAATAGTATGCATGCAGTACAAATGATATCTGTGCATTTTTCTGTGCTTCACAGTTCTCCATGCAGGTGGATTTTATTCGTCAGCAGCTGGAGTTTGAAGCTCAACAGCTGCGCTCCGTGATGGAGGAACGTTTCGGCACCAGTGACGAGATGGTTCAGAGAACACAAGTAAGAACAGATTATAGATTTAATGCCAGCTGTAAAACCAGCTTAAATGTCACGTGTCAGTCACAAACGCGTCATGCTTTTATCAGCACTTGACCTGAACCACAATACTACCACTCAAACATCCAGCACAGCTTACATTGTGTTTTGGAGGCTGGTGTTCCCAACCAGGCTTCTTAACTACCCTTTTTAGCAGAGACAATAGAGCTGTTTGATAAAATGGTGTATGATAATGTTCTCTGAAAGTATCATTATCAAAGCATTAAAATGTTCACTACATATGAATAATTACTGTGTATGTTTCAGATCCGTGTTGCTCGATTGGAGCAGCTGGAGAAAGAGCTTCAGGAGGCCCAGAGCTCGCGTGGTCCTCAAGAGAAGAGTGCTCTACCAGAGACTCAGGTGACACATACACCCCTGTCCTCCATTTGAGCCTGAATCATAAAATGCCTGAATTTGAGCCTGAATCATAAAATTCAACTGTGATGCTCGCAATAATAACAAATGTGACCCTGGACCACAAAACCAGTCATAAGGGTAAATTTTTCGAAATTGAGATTTATACATCATCTGAAATAAATAAGCTTTCCATTGATGTATGGTTTGTTAGGATAGGACAATATTCGGCCGAGATACAACTATTTAAAAATCTGGAATCTGAGGGTGCAAAAAAATCTAAATATTGAGAAAATCGCCTTTAAAATTGTCCAAATTAAGTTCTTAGCAATGCATATTACTGATCAAAAATTCAGTTTTAATATATTTACAGTAGGAAATTTACAAAATATCTTCATGGAACATGATCTTTACTTAATATCCTAATGATTTTTGGCATAAAAGAAAAATCAATAATTTTGACCCATACAATGTATTTTTGGCTATTGCTACAACTATACCTGTGCGACTTATGACTGGTTTTGTGGTCCAGGGTCACAAATAATAAAAAGTCTTATTTTAAAGATTGAAATTACTGGAAACAAAATATTTCTTAAAAAGTTTAAATAATTAAGTGAAAACAGTGAAGCCATAAACAGTGCCATAAACAGTGTCCAAGGATGAAATATCACACTAGTTGATTAAAAATTAGTTCTGAGAAAGCTATATAAATCTACATCATATTGATAATTTTAAGAATATATTGATTATGTTTTATTTGATGGTTACACCTGACACGAACACCACAAATCTTAAAAATATTTTTCTTTTTCATTATTTTCTATAAGTGTTTTAATACTACTACTACTACTACTACTAAGAAGAAGAAGAAGAATTTGTAGTGTATAATAGTATAGTAAAGACAAGAACATCAAAATGCTACAAAGTAAGTTATTTATCTCTCAGTAGTGGCATATTCACAGAACAATTTATAGATACTGTAATCTATTAAGGGTTTGCATTGCCGGGGCAACACAAGACCACAGAGGACATTGTTGACTGAACCAGCCTGCTGGAAAAGTCGCATTAAAAATGTGACATTTATGGCTCAGGTAATGGATGGAGGTTGTAAATAGGAAATACTGTATACGTTATATAACAGGGCTAAAAGTAAAAGTTGCTATTGCATTGCTAGCAGTTGCTAATTTTAATTAAAAACATGATACATTTTAATAATCATTAGTTAGCCTTAAGTAATGAATCAGAAGTGTATGTGGTTTCCACTACCACCAGCATAACTACTCTGTTACATAAAATTGTATATTAAATATTTATTGTAATTTAATAAAACGTGCAATTCAGTGTTTTACTAATTTCTGCAACGGCTACTCGGCTTACGAAAATCGGAAGCGTTATTCTTCTAGGATTTTCTTTGCACTAGTGCAGAGCTTCACGTCCACCCAGTCTCACCTGGCACTGTCTCACAGCACAGGCTGGCACTCAGTGTTGCTAAGCAGAAAACAGGGCATGCCCTCCGCAAGCTGCCTCCTATTGGCTGCTCAGTAACTGGGAAGTTGTAATTTTGAAGCATAGCTCTCTGAGACTAAGGGATTCCCATCGCAGCACAGTTCTCTGTCTGCTCGACACTGCACCAGACTGACAATGAGCTCTTCAAACCTACTGTTTAATAAGGCTGAGAAATCTGAAATGTCAGGATATGATGAAACCTGCAGTACAAGGTTGCCATTTAATTTATATGCAGCTTTAGATTTTGAGACTTTCACTGGACTCTTCAACTCATTTTGCATTATTACTATTTTGCACATTTTGGAATAATAGTAAAGTCATCAAAACTATGAAATTAAGTGGAAGTATGTGGATTATGCAGTAACCAAAACAGTTCAGCAAATCAAACTTATTTGCTAACAACAATATTAATAATATTATTTTATGTTCATTAAAGTAAGCACCATTTGTCTAGATTACAGCTCTGGACTTTCTCTCAACCAGCATACTTTTTAAACAGTACTGATGGAGTTCACATATATGTTTGACATTCAGTAGCTGCTTTTCCTTCACTGTCCAGTCCAAAATTAAATAATAATAATGATTTTTTTTTCATGTTTTTGTAAATAAATTCACGTTCACAATTAATGTGTGTATTCAAGGCTTATATTAAGCATTAAGGTCAAACGTTTTAAATCAGTTGGATAGTACTTATTGAGCTCTTAAAATCTTCAAAATTAAATTCTGAAGACTCTAGAATATCATTCAAGCCATGTCTATGTCCTTTCTTGTAATCTAGCTGTCCAGAGATGGTATTTGTAGCTGGTGCCAAATGTTGCCATAGTGATGGGTTTGAGCATGAAAGAATGAATCCAGTGCTTTGGCACTGGTGCTGATTCACTCTCCATATGCAAATGTTGTGAACATGCTCAGTCAAACAGAAACAGATTTTAAACAGAAAAATAGTCTACAAATTAATGGCTTCAAAGGGTATTTGGGCAGTAATTCAGAATTCAAATATATGAACATCATAGCACTGGGTAAAAAATATTAAACCAAGCCGCATATGGAAACAAATGATGCTGATAATTTTTCCAGCTCGTTTTAAGTTTCTCTTAAGCTCTGTAGCAGAATAGCCACTGGTGTAGTTCATCACATTTACTATGGACATGTTTGACAGCCACAGAGTTCTTTCATTTTTTTCATTTTGAAGAATATATACCCTCTCAATATGTGTGGATCAGTCTTAATACAGCACAGATTTACAGTACTTTGCTGCTTTAATAAATATTAATGTGTTAAGTCAGACATACAAACCAAATTTCCAAGTACCTACTGTACCAAATAGGAACAAATAATAAATCATACCGTCTGTGTTCACAGAGCACCGAGTGCCTCTCCAAAGCATCTGTGCCTGACATGGATACCGCAAATGCGGGTACTTTGGAGGCCCCTGGAGAAGCAGGGAGCAAAGTAAGAACATTGTCTTTTTTTTTTTGTTAGTTTGTCAGTATTCCTAAATGTCATCTGGTTACATACAATGATATTTCGAGATTAAAAATTCATTAGGAGTCATTAGGAAGCTTACAGATCATGTTAGAATTTAACTATATACTAAGGGCCAATATTTGTCTTTCTGTAAACACAGCAGTCTATCTATTTGTACTTCATACTATATTTTAATAAATACATTCAAATAAATTTGAACAATTATGGTTGCCTGTACAGCACTGTGTTTTAGGCCTGTGATGGACTGACCATCTGTCCAGGATATTTCCTTCTTTTGGCCTGAGATGCTGAAATAGGCTCCAGCATCTCTTCAACCCTACATAAAACAAGCAGCTGGGAGAACAAATTGATGGTTTCCTTTAAAATCAACATCAAATAAAAAGAACTAGCTGGAAATAAGAAACAAAATATCATAACTGTCCAGTCCCTATGTTAAATTTACGACATTTAATTTCTGACCTTATATGCAATATTCATATAGTTTTAGTTTGAACATGCATTAATCAAAAACAATAGTGCAATAATGAACTCTAAGACAGTACAGTGTATGTCAGCTATAGTTATATTGTGTTTGGGTTGCAGGTGGAAATGGTGTTTTGGCTGCTGTCCATGCTGGCCTCTAGAGATCGAGAGGAGATGTCCCGCACCCTTCTGACAATGTCAAGCTCACAGGAAAGCTGCATTGCCATGCGCAAGTCTGGTTGCGTCCCACTGCTTGTGCAAATACTACATGAGGGTGGCACTGGGGAGGCAGCTGGGACAGGAGGCTATAGTCGAGAAGCCCGTTCCAGAGCTAGTGCTGCCCTGCACAACATCGTATACTCACAGCCAGATGAGGGCCAAGCACGACGCGAGATGAGAGTTCTTCATGTGCTAGAGCAGATCTGCTCACACTGCGAGAATGGCTGGGACTGGATTGAGAACCATTTAAGTATCCCCTCATCTGGTGGTGCCAAAACCACAGGTGAGCCCTGGTTAAATTATAGTCAATGTGTTATAGACTGTGAGAATTGCCATTCATTTGTTATGAATAATCATATTCTTTGGTTTGTGTACAGTATGTCAAGTTCCAAACAAAAAGACAAACCTTATGCATATAAGTTACAAGTAGTGTAAGCACTTTACTTATACGTATCAGAGTACTTTCTTATAAGTACTTACTTTGAGTATCGGATGAACTAGGGTGGTTCAATATGGTGATTTCGATTTTTAGTTTTTTATTTATTCATTTAAATATATTTAGCTGATTTTCTGAAAAAAATATTGTCATACATACTGTTCCCATAATATAAAATGATTCATATAAGTATACATTTACTTTGATATCCACAGAAATCCCTGAGCCAGTGGATCCCCAGATGTGCCAGGCCTTGTGTGCAATAATGAAGTTATCTTTTGAGGAAGAGTACCGCAGGGCGATGAACGAACTAGGTACATGAATACAGTGTCTCTAAACAGACCAAAGAGCAATAGAGTGTATGCTGTGGTTGTAAATAAGCACATTTACAGTGAGGTAAAAACACAGTGAAGAAGCTTATTTGTGCATCTTTTAGGGGGCCTGCAAGCCATTGCGGAGCTAATGCAGCTGGATCAAGAAATGTATGGCATGCACAATGAGCCAATCAATATGGCCCTCCGGCGTTACGCAGGAATGGCACTAACTAATCTTACATATGGAGATGTTGTAAATAAGGTACATTTTCAAATTATTGCATACAAGTGTGGAATCGCATAAAAATGAAAAACATTGCGTTGTTAAAGGTGCAATAGGTGATTGTCTTCAGAAACATTTTTTGTTATGCTGGTTGAAAGTCTCTTCACATCCCGATAGCAATCATTAAGTTAAGTGGTCTAACTGTATTTATATATTCTGTGGAAGAAATGTTCGTCCAATCAAAACGCTCGGTCCGAGTGTTTTGATTGGCTTTCCTACATGCTTGTCAACATGTGTATTTGCATACCTCTGCGCACCCTGTTCGCGCAGACAGGATACGTCATCAGCGCGTTCATGCACGCTGTGCAGACAGAGCAAGAATGGCAGGCAAACATCAACAACCTGACCTTCCTTCCTGGTATTGTAGTACTTTTACTAACTGTGCTATAAAGTTTTCTCACCGGTGAATGACACATGATGTATTGTAGTAAGGTTGTCTCTGGTCATCTGGTCTGTGAGCGTATATGCGTTCAGGGGGCATGGCTTTGGACGGCGATTTGTAGGGAGGGTGGGACGTTCGCTTTCAGTGCTATCAGGCTAAAGTTAGCATTTTCCGAGATCTCCTACTGCACCTTTAAACAAAATTTTTATTTGTACAGTCATCTCATTTCTTTACTATAATTTAATCAGTGACGTTGACAGAATGCTCTTTATTAACTTTATCAGGCTACTCTTTGCTCAAAGAAAAACTGTCTTCAAGCCATTGTTGCACAGCTTGCATCTGATAGCGAGGAATTACAGCAGGTACATAAGCTACTTTTCCATAGAGCAAACCATCACTCCTTTATGAACTTTTAGTACGACAAATATTATGCAACAGCTCATTTAATTATATATATTTTTTGCTACTCTCATTTGTAATTATTTGGCCCACAACAGCTCTGTGATTTGTCATTGCTTTTAGGTAGTGTCAAGTATACTGAGAAACTTGTCATGGCGTGCTGATATCAACAGCAAAAGGGCTTTGAGAGATGTCGGCAGTGTGTCAGCACTTATGACTTGTGCACTGCAGGCTACAAAGGTACAATCAAACATTTCTATGATATCCATTTCTTACATTCAATAAATCTGAATATGAGTGATTTACCCATTAAATTGGTGACATTTGTGCTCCAATACCACTCAGTAATTGTATATGGTCTGGTCTTCCCCACAGGAGTCCACTTTAAAGAGTGTGCTCAGTGCACTGTGGAACCTGTCAGCACACAGCACTGAGAATAAGGTGGCAATTTGCTCTGTTAATGGTTCTCTTGGCTTTTTGGTTAGCACTTTGACTTATCGATGTCAAACCAACTCACTGGCCATTATTGAGAGTGGTGGAGGTATCCTGCGTAATGTGTCCAGCCTTATTGCTACCCGAGACGATTACAGGTATCATGTTTATTCACATTCACAAATTAAGCAGAGGTTAAAGTGTCAATGACATCACCTAAGTTCTTCCTGTTTTCCTAATTCAGGCAAATCCTCAGGGATCATAACTGCCTTCAGACTCTGCTGCAGCACTTGCGATCTCACAGTCTGACCATTGTGAGTAATGCATGTGGAACCCTCTGGAACCTGTCTGCACGAAGTCCAAAGGACCAGGAATTGCTGTGGGATCTTGGAGCTGTAAGCATGCTGCGCAATCTCATCCACTCGAAGCACAAAATGATAGCCATGGGAAGTGCTGCAGCTCTGCGAAACCTCCTCACAAATCGTCCACTTAAATATAAAGATACTGCTGTTATATCCCCAGGATCCTGCATGCCATCCCTCTACATGAGGAAGCAGAAAGCATTAGAGGCTGAGTTAGATGCGAAGCATCTGGCAGAAACATTTGATTCAATCGAGAAGCGAAGTTTCAAACATCAAAGTATAAACAAACCACTGAGGCACATTGAGAGCCTAGCAAAAGACTACGCCTCAGATTCTGGTTGTTTTGATGATGACGAGGCACCTAATGTATCAACCAGCTTGGACACTGGAACCTTCTCCATGCTCTCCATGTTCTTGAACAATTCTAACTTCCTTAATACTCAGCCCCGTAAGCGAGAGGGGGAGCCTGAGCAAGACGTTGAAACCTTTCAAACTGAATATAAAAGGTCACAACCCCCTGATGATGAAGTGACTGTGGCAGCTGAGAAATTAGCCAAGAAGATCACCAACACAGTGGCTAAAATTGACAAACTGGTAGAAGACATTACCATGCATACATCCTCAGAGGACAGCTTCAGCCTCAGCTCAGAAGATCATTTTGTGGATTGGAATTATGGGCCAGATGAGCTTCATGAGGGACGAGCCATTTCCTGTTCCCCTTGTCATCTTTCTGACACCAGCTCTTTTTCACCTAAAGAGCGTCTCAGCAGAGCACATGCCTTCTTGCGTCTTAAAACAGCCAACTCGAGTTTATCCAATGACAGTCTTAACAGTGGCAGCACCAGCGATGGCTATTGTGGCAGTCAGAACCAGACTCATACCTCGGCTAAACCAACAGAACAACGACGTCCAAATAAACTTGACCTTAAGGTAGCTCATGAGGAACCAGTGAACAGTGATGTACATATTTCAAGAGTCATGTGTCAAAATGAGATCCCTGAAAGAGATTTTGAGACAAACAAAGATGCTATTTTGCCTGATTCAGGTTCCACTGATACAGAGAAGAGCCAAGAACCTTTTATATCAACACCTGCAACTGTATCAACCAAGGTGTCTTCAGATGCTAGTATACCAACTGTCAAGTTGTCTCCCTCCTATCAGCATGTTCCTCTGATCCAGAGTGTCGCCAAGTTTGGCGTTGCAAAAACTGCAATCAATGTTCAGGCAGCTCAAGCAATGCGCAGGCAAGCTTGGGTTCCAACAGTGATGACTGGAGGTAGTATTAGCAAGTTTCCCCCAATATGCTCTGCAAGAAGCCCCACAATAGGACAGCTGGAGACCCCTCAGAAGTATTCTGTAGAGAATACTCCAATATGCTTCTCTCGCTGCAGTTCTCTGTCTTCTCTGTCTTCTGGGGATGGAGCTCTCGATGGACAGAGTCAGACTGAAAATGAGCTAGAGAGTGACTCCTCATTAGAAATCATAGAGGTGGAAGATGTGAATGTTGAGAGAAAAGATGAAGAGGATGAGACACTTGATGACTTGAGTGACAGTCAATTATTATTAACTGATCAGAAAATCAGCAGCTCTGATCCAACTGAGATCCCTAGTACAATCAAAAATGAGAAGAAGTTCCTTAGAGGAGTGTCTCCTGTAATTCTTGAGGACAGGACACCATCCAGCTCTTCAGAAAACTACATTCACGAAACACCTCTTGTAATGAGCCGCTGTAGTTCAGTAAGTTCACTTGGCAGCTTTGAATCTCCTTCAATTGCCAGCTCTATTCAGAGTGATCCATGTAGTGAAATGATAAGTGGTACTGTTAGCCCCAGTGACTTACCAGACAGCCCAGGACAAACAATGCCTCCGAGTCGCAGCAAAACTCCATGCTGTGCAGAATCGAGTGGACCAGAGACACAGACTCTTAGTGGTGTAGGAAGCCAGTGGGAGAACAGTTTGCGCAAATTTATGGAAATTGCAGACTTTAAAGAAAGGTTTAATCTACCTCCAGATTTGGACACAATGATATATTTCACTGTGGAAAAACCAATTGAGAATTTCTCATGTGCCTCTAGTCTGAGTGCCCTCCCTCTCCATGAACACTATGTCCAGAAAGATGTGGAGCTCAAACTTACTCCTTTGCTTAACCAGCAAGACAATGATCCAGAGGATTCTGAAAAAGAAGAGGACATGGATGACCAAGACCAGTATAGTGAAGGCAACTCAGATGATGACATAGAAATTCTGAAAGAGTGCATTAATTCTGCCATGCCTTCCAGGTTTAAGAAGGTAAGGCCAACTGTGATGCCCAACCTCTCAAACCAAGTTCTCAACATGCAGACTCGAAAATCTGTGCAATTACCAGTGTATATGGTGCTGCAGAATAAAAACAACCACATGTGTACTGGACAAAAGTTTGGAATGTCTTCAAAAGAAATCTATCATGATGATTCCTCTTACACTGACTCTGCTGAAGGTACGCCCATCAATTTCTCAAGCACCACTTCCTTGAGCGATGAAACTCTCCAGTATCCACTCAGAACTAAAGAAATAAAAGACTGGCGAAGAAACAAAGAGACACAAGAGCTGGTTAATATTGAGGCAAAGAGAATTGAAGACCTACGCATGTTCTCCCGCTTCCACAAACCAACTAAAATGACATGTCAGTCTCACGTAGTCACAAACCAATTGAACAAAACAATCAGACATATGGTACCCACTCAGAGATTACTTATACAGAGTAAAGAGATGACAGCAAAAGTGATCCAGCAAAGAATTCAAAGCAAATCTCCAGTTCGACAAATCCAAAAGCAAGGACAGAATCTGTCAAAAAGCATGCCACAGTTAAATATTCCTATAAGAAAACAAAACACAGAGGCGTACCAAAATCAGAAAACCTGCTCCCTGAGTCATGCACAGGAAAACATATTAGGCTTTCACTCTAGGCATCACCCAACAACTACAGAAGTGGCCATCTGCCATAAAATGGACATACAGGATGGACTGATGATTAGGACGGGACAGAAAAAACATTATGAATCAAGCAAGACTAATGTAATACGTAATGCTAATATACACGATCAAGTCAACAGTTACCAGTCCCGCCAAAAGGGTTTTCACAGAATCAAGCAAAATCTAATTTTAGAAGAAGCACCTCCATGTTACTCTTTGAGTTCCTCCCTTAGCTCTTTGAGTGACGCAGAATTTGAGGAACATCATGAAAAACCTCAGCATACGTGGATACGGAATAAACATAATTTAACATCCAACCCCATGTGCCCTCCAAAATCACAGCAAGAACACAACCAGTTTGAAGAGAACAGCTCGCCAAGCTCAGTCAGCATGGATTCAGAAGATGATCTTTTGATAAAATGCATAACATCTGCAATGCCTCAACACAAGAAAAAGCAGGCTGCCAGAAAAAAGAAAGCTGAGAAAAAGCACAAACAGAAAGCTACTCTTCAGAAAGCAACAGAGTGGAGCCCTGAAAATGACCTAGATTCTGATGAAATGGCATCAGACAAAGACTCTGATCTCAATAGTGTTGAATGGAGAGCAATACAAGAAGGAGCTAATACAATCATTACCAAGTTACAAGCTTCAAAGTCCCAAGAACCCTCATCAGAGTCTGAATCAGTTCTGTCATTTATGTCTGGTTCAAGCTTTACTCCTAAAGAGAAGAAGGTATACAAAGATGACAAAAAGGCTAATAAACCACTTGATTTTGCCCCTCGTAAACCCGTTCCAAACTTTCCTGTGGTCTTCAGGGGTAGAACAGTGATATACACACCCAAGAAAGAGACAACCCTCTCTCAAATACCACCACCTAAAAAAGTGATACAGAAATCAGATGCCCCTAAAAATCCAAATCTAGCTCAACATAGGTCAAGAAGCCTTCACAGACTGGGCCACCCCATGGATTCCACTCAGTTGTCATTGCCCAAAAGAAGCTCAACACCACCTGCCAGGATACCAAAGAGCTCATCTTCAGGATCATCTCAAAGTTCAACACCTTCCAGGCATCCTCAGAAAAAAGTAACCTCCCCAACCCAAACCATTAAACAAGGTCCAGAGAAGGTGGCATCAGCACCATGCAGTCCACCGGACAAAAGAGGAAGCACTTCAAACATCAATCAGAACTCAAAATCTCCTGTAGACAGGAAAACACAGAAATCCCCTGTCAGAATACCATTCATGCAGAATCCATCAAGGCAAACAAGAAACATTTCACCTTTAGTAACCAACCAGCCCACTAACATCAACAGACAAAATACGCAGATGTCAGGGAAAAGAATCCTACCAGCAAATCGAATGGATTTGGTTCGTATGACATCCACTCATTCAAGTAGTGGTGAATCAGATCATAATGGTTTTCTCAGACAACTGACATTCATCAAAGAGTCCTCAAAAGTCTTAAGACGTGACGCTGCTTCACGTTCTGTCCCAACATCACAGCATGCCTCACCCCGAAGAGCAGTTCCAGGGGCCCCAGCAGTTTTCTTATGTTCTTCTCGTTGTCAGGAGCTAAAGGAAGCAGTTCAAGGTCCGACAAGAATGCCTGTGACTCAAGGACAAAGACGAGTGCAGGAACAGGGGGTAAACAGGCAGGGCATGGCTCCATCAAGAGCCACCTCCATTGATAGGGACGTCACTGTGAAATGTCCAGCTAGACGAACAAGCTCAGAAAGTCCTTGCAGGGTCTCACAAAGAAATACACCCGGTCCAAAGCCAAGAGAAAAGAGGGAGGATACCATCAAAAGATATTCCTCCTCACCAAGCATAAATGTCTTGAGTCGTGTCACCAGCCGCTCCTCTCTACGCTCTTCATCCTCTGACTCAAGTGGACAAGCTAAAAGTGAAAGGAACACAAATCAGAGGCAACAGAGAGCAGGATCACGTAACTCTGACAGGGTGACCTGGCGAAGGATTCGTGATGAGGACGTTCCCCAGATATTAAAGAGCACCCTTCCACCCACTGCACTGCCTCTGTTGCCTTCACCAGAGGGCACCAAACAGATGCCACCACCACTACCAGGAAAACTGCCTACTATTACTCTAGCATCACGGAAAACAAGTGATGCAATTGTTCAAACTGAGGACTACTCGGCCAACAAAACTAATTCAAGCACCTCTCCCACAATTGAAAAAGTTCTTAGCATTACAGACGAGGCCACAAAGATGGCCCTCCCGAGGAAAATAAGCATGGCCTTTGGGAATACCCTCCAAGATGGGGATTCAGATGGATCTCTAAAAACCTACAGCACAGCGTCAACCTCCACTTTTCAGTCAGTGGAAAGTACCCACAGTGGTGGTGTTGGCCATTTCCGACAGAGCTCACCTAGTAAAGCTGTCAGGGTTACTCCTTTCAACTACATCCCCAGCCCCATGGTCTGCTGCTCTCCACAGACACATGGTCAAGCACAGACAATGTCAGAGAAGACAGGGGAAAAACATGAAGCATAAAATCTGTAATCTGTTCACAGTTCCAATCTTGACGAAGTACTATGCTCCTGATGCGGTAAAAATTCAGGTGGTAATGGATATGATTATCTTTACCTCGGACATTTAATGAGTTTTATGCTTGCCATGGATTGCATCAGAAGTTTTACCTATTTTAAAAAAAGAAAAAAAAAAAACAATCTGGATTTGAACAATTGCCCGTGTACTATAGAATCTCAATGGATTCACAATATAACTAACTAACCGCACCATTTTTTTTAATATATTTTTGTACAGTGATATTAATCAATGCTTGTGCTACTTGGACAATTAATCACACATGACAAAGACTATCTCAGAGTGTATCCACTGATAAAAATTATGGCCCACATTTAGAACAATATGCAAACTATTCTTCGAAAAACAGTGACAAATACTTTAAAAGTCCATGTGCCACCTGCAACCCGGAAAAGACTGTTGTACTCTCACATGAGAATCATGTACCTGTATGCACATGCCTTTATGCCACACAGACAGGTTAAACAGCCTATTGCCTTCACTTATTATTACTGCAGGAAAATATAGCTACAATAGGTAAAATCTGCACAAAATGTCTATGTAATCGTCATGGATATTTAGTGGTAATATTGTAAATACTGATATACAACTGTAGTCTAATGCTTCCCAGAAGGCAAAATGTAATCCTGCCATTGCTTCAAATAGCATGCTAAATACTCACTTATCCATTGTTAACACGTGATGTTGACTTTGCCGTTTTTTTTATTGAAAATGACAGACTGTAAGTACAACCATGAATCTCTACCCACACATTTGCATTTTTGAATATAAGATTGTTGTAATTGTTGAGTGTTCAGCAAATGTATGTAATACAATTAAGTGGCTGTACATACTCCTGCTTACTGAATGCTTTCATAATGTCATTTTGTATAGAGTCACGTTATGCTTTACGTATTTAAAAGCAAGCTAATGAGTAGCAACTCTGTGGATTGAGATAAATACTTGCCATTTACAGTCAGTTGGGCTGAATTCTAACAGACTGGCTTGCATTCAACCAAAGCCTATTGCCAAAACTGCAGCTATACAAGCAAATATTGTAGACATATGATCAGTGTAGTTTTGATTATGGCCAATTAGCCAGCACAAAAAGTGTTTGTCTTATTTGGTGAGGTGCAGTATTTACATGGGCTTAGTTTTAACTGTCTGCTACTAATATAGCAGCTTCACTCAATTTGTCTCCTTTAGCCAGAAACCATGCATTCTCTCTTAAAAGTAAAATCATTGATCCCACATCAGCCCAAATTCTGAGAATGATGAAAAAAAAAAAAAATTATTTCAGATGTGCTGTGAGTGCCGATACCAACTGGTGTTCCCACAAGAGTTAATTTTGAACTTTCTCTGAAGATATTGAAATTGACCAGTAACAGAGCTCAGTGTACTGTGTAAGGACCCCTAACAGTGGTTATCAGGATTAAGCAATATGATGCAATGCTAAATTCAAATTGACATAAAGGGAAAATTTATGTGTATTTGAGAGGTCTTGTCAAAACATGAATTGGGTTCAGAATGTTGATGGAAAAATTGTGGTGCTGTCTGCTACTAATATAGCAGCTTCACTCAATTTGTCTCCTTTAGCCAGAAACCATGCATTCTCTCTTAAAAGTAAAATCATTGATCCCACATCAGCCCAAATTCTGAGAATGATGAAAAAAAAAAAAAATTATTTCAGATGTGCTGTGAGTGCCGATACCAACTGGTGTTCCCACAAGAGTTAATTTTGAACTTTCTCTGAAGATATTGAAATTGACCAGTAACAGAGCTCAGTGTAATGTGTAAGGACCCCTAACAGTGGTTATCAGGATTAAGCAATATGATGCAATGCTATATTCAAATTGACATAAAGGGAAAATTTATGTGTATTTGAGAGGTCTTGTCAAAACATGAATTGGGTTCAGAATGTTGATGGGAAAATTGTGGTGTAGATTAACAGTTAAACAGTTGTGGCCAGGGGTTAGGGGGTCCTCAAATAAACATTCTCATAAAACCTGTGTCCTTACATTATTTATCTGAGTGGAAGTAATTTATTCAGTGGTAGATGCCTTCAGACCATCTTCAGGGTTGCCAGGTCTGTGTAGGCCACTAGGCCAACAGCCAATCAAAAACAGCTCCAAACTAGCCCAATGACCCTATCCTAAATATTAAAACTCAAAATATGCCACACCAATACCTATAATACATATTTTACAGTCAGTGTTGTGTGCCATACACAACTTCAATGTGAAAACCACTGTACAGTAGTTATCATAAACACAGTCTGTTTTCATAAAGATGCACACAAGAGCTCAAAGGTTCCCTAACAGTCCTCCTCCTTCACAAAACTTAACGTCTAGCATAGTTTTATAATTGTTCGAATATAAAATACTTAAATACAAGCATTTTAGTCAACCTTTGCAACCCTGACTGCAATGGCTCACAAACTGTTTTTATCTGGCAGACCATCTATCACCCCTTATCTGAGGGAAACCACAACAAGTAGTGTTTAAATGATCCTTACCCTATATCATAAAATAGCCTTGCTTTTAAGCCAAGTTTGCCAGCGTGCTCTTTTGTTCTTACATCTTTTTGTTATTAAATAATGCTGCCTTTAACTCATAAACCTAAATTACATTTATGTTCAGTACTTAAAAAGTTCTTTGCTGTTAAGTGAGACAACAGAAACACAAATTTGACACAATCAGTTCATTCATTGAGTTTATTAATAAGTTAATGAATTCAGATTTGGTGCTACTGCTTTGAGTTTTTTACCGGCCAATAATGGACCACACAGCTTGAGAACCAATGCACTAATACCACAAAGATCACACACTGAGATCTTTACATTTTAAAATAAAGGATTTTTGCATGAACAATTAACCTTAATCAGGCTATTTAACTCCATTTTATACAAATGAAAATGAGCTGTGAAGAACATACTGAAATATTCCAGTCATCAATAAACTCAAGAAGCTTAGATTGTGAAAATGAGATGTAAATTACATTAAATAATGAAAAATACATTGAGACTGCACAATTTATGGAATGGACTGCACTTATACAGTACTGAACACACACAACACATTGAAAAAGTAGATTGAACACAAACAAATCAGCCAGGAATATCACAAACAAAAAGAACTGATGAATTTCAGCACCAAAAGTGTCCAAGTGGCACATTTAAAGAGTTACTATGATGACACTGAGCCTAAATGCTAACAGCAGCTTAGCAAGAGGAAAGGCTCTTCCATGGAAATCAAGTGCCATGCTCAGTCATCAGCAACTGAATGAGCAAATCTCAAGTTCAAAAGATACATGCGAGTTGTCACAGCGCGCTCCTCTTCACTTCCATCACGCTGCGCTCCAAAGACTCTCCAGCCGCACGCAGCTCATCTCTCCGCCGTGCCAGACTGCCACGTTCTTCTTGCAATCGCTCATGCAGCTCTATGTAGCGTCTGCTCTGCAGGTATCTCACCTCCACTTCGCTGTTGCTGGAACTGGCCTTCAGATCTGAAAGATCAAGGCCAAATATCACCGTTATGCATGCAAAGGTGCAGCCACACTAGCTAAAACCCCATGTCCAACACTGCTAACAGTAGCAATGCTATATTCGATAAAACAATTCTGTAATCCAGCATTAATTCATTACTTACTCAACTATTATGGAAAAATAGAAACGAGTATCAAAAACAGCAACTTAAAAAACAAACATATAACTTTGGCATTCTAACTGTATGAGACTAATGGCGCTTTTCCACACTCGGCTCGGCACGGCTCAGTATGGCACGGCACGGTTCGGCTCGGCACGGTTTGCGTTTCCACTGCAGTTCAGTACCGCTTTAGAGTGGGCGGGATTATTCACATGTCGTTATAGTTGCGCTGCCTCTACTACCACGACTCCTAAAAAAAAAACTTTTTCATTCCGCATTGCCCCATCAAGCTCTTGCTGGATCCGCTCCTCTGCTATCAACGAGAGGAACGTCTGTTCTTCCACAACAGACAACAAAACTTTTTGGTTGTTAAAAAAAAGGTGCGCTCGTTCAAAACAGTTGCGTTCGATCCTTCGCTGGCTGTGCTGATTTAAATCTAGCGGTTCTTTTGTGTTTGTGTCGCAAGTTCAGTGACGCAGGTAGTGACGATTCTCTCCGGCCAATCCGTGATCAGCAGAGTTTACACGTCACGTTTTGGTTTTGTTACCATTGCCATGCATTATACGACTGATAGACTGCAACGGCTGGAGTTAAAAATCATCATTTGTGTTCTACTGAAGAAACAAAGACACCTACATCTTGGATGCCCTGGGGGTAAGCAGATAAACATCAAATTTTCATTTTTGGGTGAACTATCCCTTTAAGTCAAGTAGACTGATTCAAGAACTGTTCTGATTCAGTTAATTGTAAATGATTCTTCAGGTACATTTGAATCGGTAACTAGAGGGGTAAAGTTATTTTCTTAAAATTTGATTTTTTTTTGCTGGTGAAATCCAGTCATGTCAATAGGGTTCCATGTAATCGAGAATTTTGTGTAAGGGTGAAGGTTTCCCCATGCAGATTTTGCAGTGGGTTCAACTTTAACATGATTCTGTCATTAGTTATTCAATTATTCAACTAAATTGTCCAAATTCAATTTAAGTTGATGTAGTGTTTTATATTAATAATACTTTAACATTTTGTACAATAACAACTAAATGAGCCAATGTTTCTATTTATCTCCATCATCATTCTGCACATGCTAAACTATCTAGATATGTATGTTACAATTGAATAAATGCATGTTGTTTTAAAGGAACATATTTCCCCATCTTACCCTATAAACACTGCTGTTCAAAAGTTTGGGATCAGTAAGATTTTTTAAAAGTGTTTTAAAGAAGTCTCCTCTGTTCGTCGAGGCTGCATTTATTTGAGCAAAAATACAGGAAAAAAACAGTAATATTGTAAAATATTATTACCATTTAAAATAATGGTTTTCTTTTTTAATATACTTTAAAATTTAATTTATTTATGTGATGCAAAGCTGATGTTTGATCATGAATGATGATGAAAAATCAGCTTTGCATCACAGAAATAAATTATATTTTAAAGTATATTAAAATAGAAAATTGCAATAATATTTAACAATATTACTGTTTTTTCCTGTATTTCTGATCATATAAATGCAGCCATGATGAGCAGAAGAGACAAATCTTACTGATCACAAACTTTTGAACGGCAGTGTATGTATATAAATCATATATTATACTAGTTAAACATGATAGTGGCTACAATTGTTCATCTGCTTTCGCGACATTTTATATGTTAAGTGTCTGAAAACTTAAAGTAACTGCCTTATTTTTCAGATATGTTCATTTCACTGCATTGCTAGAGCGGGTGTCTTATAGATAAGTGGTTTTAAGTCAAAGTGCTGCAATATTATGTCCGCTACCTTCCGCAGAATCGGGTAAAACGGTGAAGACTGGATCGTTGGGATAGGCTCGGTTCACATCCTCCATGATCTGCTCCACTGTCGGCGGTTCGGGTCGGGTCGGCAGAACCATCCGCTTCTTGCTTTTGGAACCAAAATTCATCCTGAACAACAAGGACAGGCTCTTTACAAAGCATTAGTGTTGAGGCTGACGGGGATACACACTGTACACTGTGAAACAAACACTGCTAGTAAACGACTGAACATACTTCACACGTCAACTGTTTACGTTTAGTACAGCGCTGACGCGTCAGACTCAGAGCATGATTCCTCGATTGTGTCTGAGATCTTGGTGATGATGACTGGCGCCATCTGTCGACTCGGAGTAAAACAGCAAACATTTATAACGGTACAGTACAGGAAAAAAGCAACTATTACAAGAATACACAAGCTGAGATCACTTTATAGCAACACAGACTTACAAATTAAACCATAATGCTCTCACAACTAGAAATAAATAAAATGAGAGTTGCTCTACAATCAAATAGGTTTTACAGTTGATTGTACGCAGTGTAATTTTCTGCATACTGGGACACTTCGGTTTGATAAATGTGCTTTTATGAATCAGATATTTTAGCAAATAAAAACATAAATTAATTTGTTACTTTTTTTCTATTATTAATTCGAAATTTCACAATATCTCACATAATTATTTTTGTGTATCTTAGTAAAAAAAAATGAGCATGGTGACAATGAAAATGGTTTCTATTTGGCAAGTTATAACATAATTCATCCAAAAAAACTCAACAGTTGGATATATTTCATTCAGTTTTAGGATTTAAGCTGGTGATGTCAGTGGTACGTGAGAAAAAGTAATTCTACAAGAAAGTATCTTTTCAAATGTTGGATACAAAAATGTATTGCAATTTTGAAGACTTACATTTTTTATTATAATAATAATAATAAGCAGTGTTGGGCTAGAGTAATTTTTGCTTATTAGTACGGTTGAACTGGATCATCGAAGGTCAGAAGCAAAGACATTGGTTAATAGAATGGGATTAAATACATAAAGGATATTTGTGTTTTTTAACATTTAATTATTGCAGGTTTGCGTCATATTCTGAGTTGCATTATTTTTATTCATTTTGAGGAATACTGAATCTGTGGGGTTTTTTTTGTGGGTGAGATGAATTAATGCATATTCATATTTATGTTGAACTACAGTAACAGCTTCTGATTTCTCTCAACATGGGGACAGGAGAGCTGTCAATCAATAAATTGAAAAAAAAAGTAACGTGCGTTACTTATTTGAAAAAGTAACTCAGATATTCTCTTGTAAATTAAAAAGTAATGCGTTACTTTACTAGTTACTTGAAAAAAGTAATCTGATTACGTAACTTGCGTTACTTGTAATATATTACCCCCAACACTGATAATCAGATTACAAATGCAAAGGATACAACATAAATTACTACAAAAAAAAACAAAAAACTATGTTGTCTAACTATTTCCTACAGTTTAGCTATGCTTAAATCCTGAAGACATTTATACAATCTGGACAAATTCACATGAACAGTGAGCAAAGAATTACTGCCAAAAATAGATGTGATCAGGACATATTAATAAATACACCAGATTATTAAACTATAAAGTCCAAAACTCCACTCCAGACAACAGCTGTCTAAAAATCAGGCATCGATTCACTGAGGTCTTTACAATGAAGACCATATGATACTGCTGTCATGTCTGAGTTTGTCTTCAACATGACGCTGCATCTGTTGTGTGTTGGTGTCATCCTCAGAGCACTTTAGCCACCTGTATATACAGTATGTAGAAAGATCGAAAAAATAAATATATATTTTTAAACATATAAACATTAAAACATACAGTGGGTACGGAAAGTATTCAGACCCCCTTATATTTTTCACTCTTTGTTATATTGCAGCCATTTGCTAAAATCATTTAAGTTAATTTTTTTTCCTCATTAATGTACACACAGCACCCCATATTGACAGAAAAACACAGAATTGTTGACATTTTTGCAGATTTATTAAAAAAGAAAAGAGGTAAAGAAGAACCCAAAGATCACTGTGGCTGAGCTCCAGAGATGCAGTCGGGAGATGGGAGAAAGTTGTAGAAAGTCAACCATCACTGCAGCCCTCCACCAGTCGGGGCTTTATGGCAGAGTGGCCCGACGGAAGCCTCTCCTCAGTTCAAGACACATGAAAGCCCGCATGGAGTTTGCTAAAAAAACACCTGAAGGACTCCAAGATGGTGAGAAATAAGATTCTCTGGTCTGATGAGACCAAGATAGAACTTTTTGGCCTTAATTCTAAGCGGTATGTGTGGAGAAAACCAGGCACCTGTCCAATACAGTCCCAACAGTGAAGCATGGTGGTGGCAGCATCATGCTGTGGGGGTGTTTTTCAGCTGCAGGGACAGGACGACTGGTTGCAATCGAGGGAAAGATGAATGCGGCCAAGTACAGGGATATCCTGGACTAAAACCTTCTCCAGAGTGCTCAGGACCTCATACTGGGCCGAAGGTTTACCTTCCAAGAAGACAATGACCCTAAGCACACAGCTAAAATAACGAAGGAGTGGCTTCACAACGACTCTGTGACTGTTCTTGAATGGCCCAGCCAGATCCCTGACTTAAACCCAATTGAGCATCTCTGGAGAGACCTAAAAATGGCTGTCCACCAACGTTTACCATCCAACCTGACAGAACTGGAGAGGATCTGCAAGGAGGAATGGCAGAGGATTCCCAAATCCAGGTGTGAAAAACTTGTTGTATCTTTCCCAAAAAGACTCATGGCTGTATTAGATCAAAGGGGTGCTTCTACTAAATACTGAGCAGAGGGTCTGAATACTTAGGACCATGTTATATTTCAGTTTTTCTTTTTTAATAAATCTGCAAAGATGTCAACAATTCTGTGTTTTTCTGTCAATATGGGGTGCTGTGTGTACATTAATGAGGAAAAAAAATTAACTTAAATGATTTTAGCAAATGGCTGCAATATAACAAAGAGTGAAAAATTTAAGGGGGTCTGAATACTTTCCGTACCCACTGTATATCTCCCACCTCATACACACACAAACACACACTGAAAACGCACCGTTTAATCAACAGTGGGTTCAGTCTGCAGTCAGACACATGCAAGATGAGACAGCACAGACAGATAGATTAATTTGGAGAATATCAAAGAATAGAAAACCGTATGACTTGTCAAATGTGGGTTTATTAGCAATATGATGACATACAAAAGCAGAATTGGGCAGTCTTTTGACTTCAGGCTCATCAGGGCCAATAGTCCGGTTTCTCACCAGAGTGTGAAGAACTGATCAATAGAACAAGTGCCAACTTAAACAGATGACAACAAATCTGACAAATATTTGAGCATTTACATTCATACAAATAATGAGGTGACATCAGTCAGGACTTATGGAATTGAAGCTAAGTTTTGCACTGTGAATAAACAATTCTTCATTACATTTATAATAACAAAATGCTTGTTAAAAGAAATATTACGCATAATGTATTCAATGGGTTTGGGTGATGGACTGATCTGTCGAAATCGGTTTGTTTCTCAGTCCCTATATTTGGAATGCAACCTTCAGCTCGGTATTTGTCTACTTGCTGTAATCTTTTAACATCTTCTTAGCTTCGGGCTATTTAGTTATTTGATTATCAGGTGTACTGGCAAAAAAAAAACTCTGGAAAAGAAAGGTGTTTTGAAACAGCTCTTATGTTGCGTACCCTCTCTCGTGACATTCTCAGCTGCGGACATGGCCTTCCCGCTTATATCGCCGACCATCTCGTCCACTCTGGCTTCATGCTTCAGGAAAAGTGGCCGCACCGTATACCTGTAGAGAATCTGAGAACCATTCCAGGAGACCGGAGCCATGCACCACAACAGGAACAAGCACTAAACACCAGAAGGACAAGGGAGTGAAAGAAAGTTATCTGGTGTGAGAATTCATCACTACACCATAGAGTTGTCCCTACCAAGGTTAAGAGACTAAAGCGGCAGAGTTATAAAAGTTTATCAGTTACTATTTGTGTTTTATTACGGGTATACTCTCGCTTTCCCTTTTTGCCAAACTACCTCTTTTCGATTCGAGTTTCAGTTGTTGTGGCTTCAGTTTACTTCTACTGCATATAGTGACACTGTGACGCAACATGCACAGACAAATGATGAAAGTATACATTTTCCTATTAAATTTGTTCCAATAACTCTAAAATGTGAATAATTATTATAGGCCTTACCACAGTGATTTATGGTAAAGCAAAAAAGCAGTTTGGAACATGGTTTTATAATGAACTACTCAGTCATTTAACCCTCCTGTGATGTCTGGGGTCAAATTGACCCCAAAGCAACTTTGACTTCTCTAAAAAATTATATTTTTAAAACCTTGAATCTTTCTGACTTTTGCTACAAATTCATAAACATGCACATCTTGTTTTACAAAGTTTTTAAAATGCCTGTGGACAATTTGACCCAATTGGTGATGTCTGGGCTCTATTGCCTCTCATGGCAAAATATCTAATGAGTAAATATCATTTATGCCTTGGCATTAATTTACATTTTACTATAACTGTACTGCATATGAAGGACAATTTTTGTCCTTTTCAGAGTTGCATGTACCTTTATCTACTATTTCATACAATAATGTGTTTACAAACACCGTACACACATTTTTACAAGCTTCTATCAAAAATTATTGTTGTTTCCATATTATATTGGGACTATTCATAGACATAATAATTTGTATACTGTACTAACTGTATTTTCATTCCTTTAACCCTACCCCTCACAAAAAAACCTTCTGCATTTTTACATTTCCAAATAAATAAAAAAACAAGCTGTTTTCCTCATGGGGACTAACTAAATGTCCCCACAATATCAGAAATGTCAGGTTTTACTGTCCTTGTGGGGACATTTGACTGTCGTTCTCTGTCTAACGAAAAATGACCACAAGATACACTGTGAGTGAGGTGTTATGCTGTTCAAGTCCTCCTGGGACGTTCGTACTTACGAGTTGACAAGTCGTAATTACGACGTCAGGTGCGTTCAAGTCAGTTTAGTCGGCACAAGATGGCGGTGTACCATTTTTACAAGCTTCTATCAAAAATTATTGTTGTTTCCATATTATATTGGGACTATTCATAGACATAATAATTTGTATACTGTACAAACTGTATTTTCATTCCTTTAACCCTACCCCTCACAAAAAAACCTTCTGCATTTTTACATTTCCAAATAAAAAACTCGTAAATACGATCTATCCGACATGACTTGAACGCACCAATAGGGCAATATTTGGATGATGTGAGTGATTTAGAGGACAATGTTTTTTTTTTCTATGTAAATGAAGCAATTAAATAAATAAATAAAATATATATAAAAACAAAAAGTTATGTTTTGTCCTAAAAATTTATTTAAAATATTGGGTAGGTAAAGTGTAAGTAAATAAAAATATGTTATATTGTCAATCTGAGTAATTGACTGATACATATAAATATTTGGGGTCAATTTGACCCCAAACGTTAAAAACATGATTGAAATTTGCACTTAACAGGAGGGTTACATTTTGTAATTTTGAACATGAAAAAGTTACATAGTGTAGCTTTAAATTATGTATTTTTTACAGTTTACATTTTAGAGTCTCAGGATGTTTCATACAAAATATTTTATAAAAATCATATTTGTATATAAAAAATTTTAAAACATATTTATGTTCAAATTATAAAATAAACCAGGTTTAAAATAATATAATAAAAAGCACAAAAACACAGATACATGTTTTATTTATATACTATTATAGCATTCATTAATTATTTGAATTTATTTTCATTAAGTTTGAGTAATTTTGTTACAGGCTTTTGTCATTTTTTTCATTCGTTTTTGTTTTTTATTAAGAACAAATAAGAAATATTTTTATTTAGCTTCATTTTTATTTATTTATTTATTTACTTTTTCAGTTTGGTAATTTAGTGTTAGTTGCCAAGATAAAATCTGTAGTTTATGCTTTCCCTCTAATATTATATATTGTATATTATATATTATATTTTTTTATCATTGGTTAATAGAATGGGATTAAGTACATAAAGGATATTTGTGTTGTTTAACATTTAATTATTGCAGGTTTGCGTCATATTCTGAGTTGCATTATTTTTATTCATTTTGAGGAATACTGAATCTGTGTTTTTGTTGTTTTTTTTATGAGTAAGATTAATTAATGCATATTCATATTTATTTTGGAACTACAGTAATATCTTCTGATTTCTCTCAACATGGGGACAGGAGAGCTGTCAATCAATAAACTTATTTATTTGAAAAAGTAACTCCGATATTCTCTTGTAAATTAAAAAGTAATGCGTTACTTTACTAGTTACTTGAAAAAAGTAATCTGATTACGTAACTCACATTACTTGTAATGTGTTACCCCCAACACTGTATATATATATATAATTTTTTTAAACAATGTTAAAACTACCAATGCTAAAACCAAATATATGCCCATGACCTCTAATATGGACAAACTGGCAGATGTCTAAAGACCAACAGTAGAGCTGTCCTAAATTAAACAGCGTGCCAAACATCTATTTAACCTCTCCTTTTAGATGGAGCAGAAACTTTGTGCTAATTAGCAGAAAGAAGCTGGTAATAATTGATCCTTTTAAATCAGATATTAGTCAGAGAAAGCATGGCCTTGTTCTACCTACCTTACACACATGGTAGAAAGGAAACGAGTGGAGAAAAATGTCAGAGAAGAATTCACCCACGCTGAAGAAGCCGTAGATTACCCAGTATGTCAGCCATTGTGTGTCATCCTCCTTATCAGGACTTTCTATGGCTTTGATACAAAAAAATGTAAACAGAACAAAATATGAAAGATACCCTAGTTAAGGTATACTAGGTACTAGGTAAACTATACCTAGGTATTGGTATACTAGGTATACCCTAGTTTACTACCCTAGTTTACAAAAAAAAAAACACTATAATAAAGATTCAGTGTAGGTTACGGCAACTGCTGATTTGTGAAAAACCTTAAAAGCACATAACTCACGAGTAATATGCAGGATAAACAAAACCAATCAGATTACAGAGCAGAGAAGCGCCGTGTCCAAATAATAAATACGCTCCAATCACACCAGCAGCACCTGACGGGAGACAATCATCATATCCTTCTAAATCAACTGAACAAACTGCAGAATCACATGTGAAATCTGTAAAATTGTAAAATGTAATTTATTCCTGATGCAAAGCTGAATTTTCAGCATAATTACTCCAGTCTTCAGTCACATTATCCTTCAGAAATCATTGTAATATGCTGATTTGCTGAAACATTGTTGCACTGCTTAATATTTTTGTGGAAATTGATACCTTTTTCAGATTTATTTGATAAATAGAAAGTCATATAATAGAATTTGTTAATATTTAGTTATATAATACCATAATAGTATTTATTTGAAAAGGAAATCTAACATTATAAACGTCTTTGCTGTCACTTTTGAACAAATTCATGCGTTTTTGCTGAGTAAAAATATTCATTTCTTAAAAAAAATAAAAAATTGCTGTCCCCAAACTTTTGAACAGTATTGTGTGTAGTTATGCAAGTGTGTGTAGTGGTAATCATGGGTAACTGTTTTTGGATGAAACCTCGAATGCAGTAATCTTTAGCACTGATATTCAATATAGATTTAGATGTTGAGGATGAAGGGAAGTCACGGGGTGGAGTGGCATCAGACCAAATCTCCTTCTGAGGAACTTCATTATTCAGAAAATCATTCCTGCATTTCAGCTCTTTCATTTCTCTTTTCTGTTCTTTTCATGAAGAGAAATCATTTGTCTTTAGTAATGATATGTCATTTATTTCACATGCCAATAATACTGTAGCCTATAACGCAGCTTCGACTGACTTGAGCCCCTTTTACATTAATATTACAGATATCGGCATAAGTAAGGGTAGGCTACTTTTTTTTTGCAAAAAAAAACAGCATAATTACTCCAGTCTTCAGTCACATTATCCTTCAGAAATCATTGTAATATGCTGATTTGCTGAAACATTGTTGCACTGCTTAATATTTTTGTGGAAATTGATACCTTTTTCAGATTTATTTGATAAATAGAAAGTTATATAATATAATTTGTGAACATTTAGTTATATAATACCATAATAGTATTTATTTGAAAAGGAAATCTAACATTATAAATGTCTTTGCTGTCACTTTTGAACAAATTCATGCGTTTTTGCTGAGTAAAAATATTCATTTCTTAAAAAAAATAAAAAATTGCTGTCCCCAAACTTTTGAACAGTATTGTGTGTAGTTATGCAAGTGTGTGTAGTGGTAATCATGGGTAACTGTTTTTGGATGAAACCTCGAATGCAGTAATCTTTAGCACTGATATTCAATATAGATTTAGATGTTGAGGATGAAGGGAAGTCACGGGGTGGAGTGGCATCAGACCAAATCTCCTTCTGAGGAACTTCATTATTCAGAAAATCATTCCTGCATTTCAGCTCTTTCATTTCTCTTTTCTGTTCTTTTCATGAAGAGAAATCATTTGTCTTTAGTAAATGATATGTCATTTATTTCACATGCCAATAATACTGTAGCCTATAACGCAGCTTCGGCTGACTTGAGCACCTGTTACATTAATATTACAGATAACGGCATAAGTAAGGGGAGGCTACTTTTTGTTTGCAAAAAAAAAAAAAAGCTTTATATAAAATTAGGACTTACCGAGCGCTAAATAACGTTTCTTGATGCGTGTTTTTTCTTCGATTTTATTAAGACAGTCAGTGACTATATTCTTCTCGTTCAAAAAAGCCTCGACGCGGTACACCAAATACACAAAATAATGATCTTTAAAATAGCATCATATGACCCCTTTAAATGTTTTTATTGAAAATATTTTAGACAAATGAGTGTTGTTGTGTTAAAGGTGTTCAGTGCTGTTCTAATTGCTGTTGGAATCTATGCCAAAGTTGCCAAAGAGTCAGGTATTTAAACAACATTTACCATATTCATTCATGTCTTGTTATGAAAGAAGCTTACAAACACTTATGAATGAAAAGTTATGTTTGCGTATTACATTATACTGTATTTGCCTTACCAGATCAGTATTTCATGTATATTCAAATGTAATGGCAATAAGCCATACATTTTATATATAATTTAATGTAATTTGTCACACTGCAGAACCATCTTTAACCAATAAAGGCAAAAAAGGTGATTATAATTCTGAAATGGTAGCCATTTATATCACCTAACCTATATTTGTAAAATAAATAAATTAATAAATAAACTTGATGTTGAATTAAAAAAAATGTAATGGAGATATGTGAACCACCCGTGTACATTTACACTTTGCATTACTCTATATATTATCTTCACTAATGCTTCACAGATGTAGTGGACACGCCGATGGCAGATCCAGCGCTCTCTCATGTTCACCATTACGTTTTTTTTTTTGCCTGTTTCGGAGCCCTGTGCAACATCTCCTTACTGATAACATCATAAATGTGTTTGCTGTCACTTTTGAACAAATTCATGCATTTTTGCCGAATAGAAGTATTAATTTCTTGAAAAAAAAATGTCTGTCCCCAGACTTTTGAACGGTGTGTAGTTATGCAAGTGTGTGTAAATGATAGGCCAATGCATGCAATGGCAGAGGTCAAAGATTACACTGTTGATCTTCCTATAATCTTTCTATATCCTGTAGTTCAAGTGCTGTGGGGTGGATTCCTTCTTAGACTGGTCTAAATGTACATGTACTTCAACGCATCTGACCAGAACCCCATCTGGAGGCCTACGGAGTCTCCTTCTCCTGCTGCATACGGCTAAAGAATGAGGTCAGATTGTGTCAAATCAAATATTAGTAATGCGTATTAATAAATTTGCAATCACTTTTAATAAATTAAGACAAATAATTACAAAAAGTTGTGTGCTTCATACACTATAAACTGTTTATCAATTTATGTGTAGACTGTGTTCAACTCTATGTGTGGCTATGAGACCCAGAAGATGAAGAGTGTGGTGAGTCGGCTCTTCTACACCACTGGATGTCTGGACGAGATCGTCTGGTGGGGAACACAGAATCTCCTGCTGGTGGGAGGGATGACATTCGCCTTACTTTGCATTGAGGTTAGGCACAACCTGCGTCATTTATTTTTCCACAAAAATACGTCATCCCTGCAGCACTTTATCACTGAAGAGTCTCAAAACAAGTGAAAGACTACAACAGAGCCATGTGTGTCACACTGAAAGAGTGGAGGATGGAGTTCTTCCACATGTAGGTGAGTAGATGTCATCTCCATTGATTTATAAAAGTTTACATTGGTCATAGTACATGGCATTGTGCAATTTGTTCCATTAATTTATTGAAATAGACTGAATGGGGAAGTTATAGCTCATCAATAATTTTCTAAATATATTCGAGAGAGATTGTCTGTATGAGGGAGAATACATTTCAGCAAAACACATAGATGGCAAATATACTACTGTTGTTTATTATTATTATATTGTAAGAATAGCTAAATTGATCAATATTAAATATTTTAATTAGGAAAAAATAGTGTCAATAATGCAAAATGACAATAGTAAACACTCATTTTTCAGTTAAAATTTAAGATGTGGGCTCTCCATTGATTTATAAAAGTTTACATTGGTCATAGTACATAGCATTGTGCAATTTGTTCCATTAATTTATTGAAATAGACTGAATGGGGAAGTTATAGCTCATCAATAATTTTCAAAATATATTCGAGAGAGATTGTCTGTATGAGGGAGAATACATTTCAGCAAAACACATAGATGGCAAATATACTACTGTTGTTTATTATTATTATATTGTAAGAATAGCTAAATTGATCAATATTAAATATTATAATTTATATATTTGATTATTAATAACTATATTAACTCTCACAAAAAAATGAGAAACACATACTTCTTTTTTTAAATATAGATTCTATAGATATAGTTGCTTGCTTTTTCCCTTCAAGATAGGTCATGAAATGAAAGCTACAAAAAGTACACTGGGGCACATTGAAATGATTATTTTTCTAAACCTGGAAATAAACAGCTTTAGGATTTTGGAAAAAAAATAAAACGCATAACAACAATAACTAAAATAAAGAAATATTAAAAATTAAAGTCAATAACCATGTAAACCTACTGGTACAAAAGGTCAGTCTTACATGCTTATATTAATGCTTTTTAAAACATTCTCACATTTAGGATAACATGGACTCAGGATTTGCCCTGAATATAGCAAATTCACTACTCAAAGCAGTTCTACTCAATTTTTTTTATTTAGTGAAAAAAAAAAAAACATATTAAAGCCACCCAAATTACATAGACCACTGTAAAACCCACATTGAGCCACTTAGAAACATTATCTCTTATAGCTCATAACTGGTATGTAGGTACATTAAATGCACATGCAAAACAGACAAAAGTAAATCTCTTTGCATTGAGGCTAATAAATGATTTGTCTGTTCTTCAGATATGCATGATGTCACTGGCTTCAGTACAGCTCTGTCAAATCCGAAGCGTTCAACAGAAGAAGAGGAAACGTAACCCTTTGCTACAACAGAAAGTCTTGACTGGTGTTATACGCTCACCCTTCACCATGTGCAGGCATTGGAACTCGATGCATTGCACTCGAAATACCAAGGTATAACATGTTACAAATTAGATGCAAAGAATGTGATTGTTATTCTTCATTATACTGTGAGTTACTAAGGCAAAAGCTGTGATTAAATCCCGTACTAACATAAAAACTATATTTTTCCAGTGCCTTATTATCTGTAATGTTAATAACATATATTTTGGAACATGCTGTCTTACACACTGCTTTACTTTTAACACTTGCGATGTTGATTAAATTACTATAAAATGAATAAATAGCAAATTGTGTGATTGTTCTTAAAAATATATATTTTTATATAATTCCTCAGTTATTATTATGTAATTACACCGATGATTTCCTAGTGCATAGCCTAATTCTGTACGCAGGTGGGGTAAGAGGTTTGGAACCTAGAACGTATTTAGAGGAGAACACACGTGTTGGATGGTTTGCTTTTCATCAAACCGATGCCGATGAAATTGAACTGAGCAGGGTTGTAATCTGGGAGCTCGTTGATGACGGTGTGCGGAGCGTTCAGGCTTTTCTCCCGAGAGGTAACTCGGTACTGTGCTCTGAAGATCCGGAGGGGGTTGTATCCAGGTTTAAGGGTGTCTGGACAGCGGAAACCTTCCTTGATGAAAGAGCCATGCTGGGACACGGCTACAAATCCATCTTTGTGTGGCATCATCTTTATGACTGGAGAGTAGACGAACTGGACGTACAGCAAACAACCTGTAATGAAACGACCAAAGCCAAGCAACTAAATCAGACATGAAAGACATTATTAGCAAATTATTAGTAAATCTTCCACAGAATGATTAGTCCTGAACAAGTAGGTGTCATGCACAACAGTGAACAGTCCTCACCACTACAGACATCCCAGACTTTGATGGTTTTGTCCAGGGATCCAGTGAAGACGTATTTATCATTTATTGAGAAGACAGCACAGAGGACGCCTTCAAAATAAAAACCCTTAAAGATGGAACAAGACAACACATGTCCTATTAAACTCACACAATGGTTGTTGGCAGAAGTATACGTCATCATAGGCTTGCTCCGAATGCAGAGCACACTGAAAAAACATTACTTTTAAGGAGTTCATTAGTTCTGAGTCAGAGGTTTTCGCAACATGATTGAGTTAAACAAAAAAAATCAATAGACTATTTTAATTGGTATGTTTGTTTAGTAAGTAATATGTCATAAATTCACTGTAAACCACGGCTTCTTGGGGCTTATTGCTTTATGATTATTCGAGTATCACATTATTATCTTAACAACATGCGAACAACAAACTCTAATAACATTTACTGTAAACTGAGCCAAAATAGACCCATCCACAGACAAATAATAGTTCGACAGACTATATTACCTGGTGTTTATGAGTAAATACCGTTTATGTTTATTCAAGTATCACATTGTTAAGATGGGCATGGTTTAAGCTGGTCAAACTGGTGTCCCAGCCTGAAGTGGTCAAAACCCCTCTAAAACCTATTTTAACTAGTATTATGGGATTATGTCATTTTTATGCTTATTTGAGTATCACACTGCTATCTTGCAACATGCTAACTAATTACATTTATTGTAAACAAAGCCAAAGTAGGCCCAACCACAGACAAATTATAGTTCAATAGACAATTTTACCTGGTGTTTTTGAGTAGCATGTAATTTTAATGCTCATTCGAGTATCACATTGTTAGCTTAGCAACATGCTAACAACAAACTTTTAAAATGAATTGTGAACAGAGCCAAAACAGATGAACCTCAGGCAATTCATAGTTCAACAAACAATTTCACCAAGTATTTCAGAGTTAGATGAGAAAACATGTTAACAACAAACTTTTTTAATTGATTGTTAACAGACAAAATAATATTAATAATAAAAACAACTAAAACCAGCCTATGCTGGTTGGCTGGTCTTAGCTGGTTTTAGTTGGTTGGTCTGCTGGTCTCTCAGCCTGACCAGCTAAAGAAGTGGTCAAAACCCCTCTAAAACCTATTTTAATTAGTATTTGGGATTATGTCATTTATTATGCTCATTTGAATATCACATTGTTATCTTAAAAAAAACATGCTAGCAACAAACTCTTTTGGTTTAATTTAAAAAGCTCAATCAATTATAGCAACCTGCAAACCCTCACCTTGTACTCCATGGTGTGATTCAGCAAGACGGGACTCAGATTCCACAACTTCTGAACGCAGTCTTGAGAGCCAATCAATGCTTGTGCATCCCAGTTGCTCATAGTGATACAGGTTATGGCTGCACCGTGATGATCCAGCTCGGCTGCCGTGGCGCTCTTAAAGTCGTAGGTCACCACTTCGCCACCAAATGTCCCATAGAGCAGCCTGCAGTCAGACAGCAGAGCCATGGCAGAGATAGGGGAATGCAGCAGGCACAGGGTGTACCTCTCAAACGGGCCGTCCACACAGGGGAAACTGTCTCTCGATGTAATCTCAAAGAGACAAACCGAATCCTCATAAGCCACGGCCATTCTGTCCTCCCCCGGGCTGATGGCCATGCTGCGTACCATTGGTAGGCTTTCTGGAGGTGGTAGGCACAGGGTTTCTGGGGCAAAGTCTAGTGGGTAAATAAGGATGGTACCAGTCCGCAGTCCACAGAAGAGTAGACGTTTCTGCTGGGCTAATTCCATACAGCACACGTCTGAGGACACGTCCATACTGTCGGACCGCAGACCTGTGAAACATATGAACAACTTTGGCTTGAGAACTTTTGCAGATTTTATTTGAGTTTCATTCGCTAAAGATATCGCACACATAAATACAACATTGAAAACCAGTATCTTCTTATTACATGTATCACCTTCCGAGCAGCTCCAGGTGAAAACCTGTGTTTTATTTCCCTCTTTCACATAGAATACAGTATCACCGTCTTTCGACAGGGCCACTAGAGGGTAGTATGCCGGGATGAAAGACTTGCTCCTGTGCTTGGTGTTGTAGTCAAGCTGCCATACTTTGAGCTGGTTGGCAATAACGGAGGCAGAGATAATAGTGCGCTGATGGACAGCCAAAGAGGACACAGCAGAATCCATCACACCGATCCAGTCCAGCAGGGCTCCTGTGGTGACACTCCAGACCTTGAAGAGCACAAGAGGATCAACTTCCGTTCGGGACAATGGCAGTGAGATGAAACTCTATGGGATTAAACTGACCCGTACAATCCGATCCTGGGCACTTGTGATGATTTCACTACCTTCACTGCTTGAGACGGCACATAAGACTGACGCGTCATGGTGAAGATCCAGAACCCTCTGCATTGAAGTCAGCGTCACGAGGAACACGCACAATGTTCTGTCACATCCTTCAACAAGAAAAAAGTGGACTTCACACAAGCAAACAATTTACAAATTTGTGTTGTAAATTAAATCTCATTTAACAGAAAATAAATACAGTCAGCCAAAACTAGCAAATTTAACATATTATATTATATGTCTTATAATAATTAACTCATTTAGATGACCAAAAAAAGTAATACTTAGTCTTTTCCCTAAGGAGCACTCTGATTCTAAAATCATTGAAACACAGCTATTCAGCCCTCTCACCAAAATTGTTGTAAGGGGAAGATCAACCACAGACTCAATACTATGGCTCCATACCTGCACACACACACACACAAAAACCTTCCAATAAAGCTGAAATGCTAGATTTAGCTTGGTCTTTACTGAATAAATTGGTCCTAAACTAGATAGCTGAGTGATAGATTCAATTAGGCTAAATCTGCAACCCTGTTAGCCATTCAGTCATTTCATTATAATATTCATTAAATTTTATTTAATTATTAAAATACACGATAATATAGAATAAAACAGTTATAATATTTATAACATATTTAACAGGCAAGCTTTAACTAATACATAAAATGACTAATGAGAAAATAAGAGACTATAAAGTAAAAACATTCTGCATAGATATATCCATTATTTCAAAAATTAAAATTCTGCCATTACTGAATTTTGTTTATGGAGGAATATATGGTTTAAAAAAAAAAAAAATCACAATGTGTGCCTTCCTGAGTCCATTTTCTCCAAATAAAAATAATAATAAAAAGTAATAATTCTCTGATACTTTTTTTGTATCTTTTTTTAAATCTATAAGCCTGTTACCCTTTCAGTCAATATCATTATAATACTTATTTAATTTTATTTAATTATTCAAGTATATGCTAATATAATATAAAACAGATAATATAATATTTTATAATATATAAACCAAAACTAAAGACGAAGTACTTCACATTGTTAAATAAATGTCCCTTTTTTACAATTACAAGCCTTATTTTCCACCATTTTCATGGAAAGTGCTGTTTAATTAATGCTATTAATGTATTTGAGGTAAGCCATTCATATTTTGATTTCCTGAAAAGTGTAACCTTGGTTTTGGTCTAAACATTGTTTTTGTAAGCGGCCCAACATTCGACATGGGCCTAAAAACTAATGTTAATGGTTGTTTAATGAAAGATTGGAGATGTGTTTGGAATTTTTGTTTTGTTCAGAAATGGTTTGACCTTAGTGATGCACACTTCAAGAGTAATTAATAAATGAGAAAAGATCATCAGACAATGACACGTGTTAAAGCACCTGCAAACAGCAGTTTTTCATCGTCGGATGTTCTGAGGAACAAAGCTGGAGAGGGAAGATCAACCACAGACTCAATACTATGGCTCCATACCTGCACACACACACACAAAAACCTTCCAATAAAGCTGAAATGCTAGATTTTGCTTGGTCTTTACTGAAACAAGATACATACCGAATGGAGACGGCCTTCCCCAAAAGCAATGAGTATCTTGGAGTATTTGGAGAGTGTCAGAGAGCAGGTGAGATTGTGGTGTCCAGCAGGGCAGGGTAGGGGGGTCTGGGAATGTTGCATGCCAGTGGATACGTCATAAAAACAGAGCGCCCCCTCACTGCATATGCATGCTACTGCATCTCCCACAACACCAAGAACAGAACAAACGCCTGCTGTCAGCTCATACAGGGGCTCTGCAGTGTCCAAGTGCCAAGCTTTAACCTGTACGGGAAAGGATGGCAGAGAAAATATTAACTAACAGCATTCATAGTTATTTAAAAGATTAAAGGAACCCAAAAATGAAAATTTGGTCATTATTCATTTTTGTTGATTACATTTTTTGGTCTTTCTGCTCTTGTTGTAGTTACATTTTTGTTAGGCTAGATCTGCATGAGGGCTCTTTAACATTTCTCAATTACCATAACACAAATACTGACATTATACTGGGGCCAGTTGCATAACATGCTTAGCACGGTTTTACAAGTTAGTCATTCATTTATTTATTTAATTTTCTTTAAGACTGGTCATAACTTTTTTTTTTTAAATGTTGATTGGACTCACATGAATCTGAAAAATAAGACTCCTTGGCTAACAGCCTCAGCATAGTGGCTACGTTTACACAACTGGCTCCTGGTTTGGTACGATAAGAGGGCGAGTGAATAATGACAATTTTCATTTTATCATGAACTGTTTCTTTAATATATAAAAAAAGGAAATGTCAAGTTAACATTTTTCATACTAGGCTGCTTGGGTTGGTTATGACAATCCTCCTTTCTTCGATCATGTGAATGTGTGTAGGGGTGTGTGTTTGGACAGACACTGCATCAGTGATGCAGAAAAGCTGTTGTCCACTTATCAGACACCATTTTCTTAGTGTGCCATCGAGTCCAGTAGACAGACAGTGATTGGTTTTGTCCATCAGCTTCAGGGAGAGCACCCCCGCTACACAGAGAAAGAGAAACATAAGGGTTTATATTCTCATATACTTGAACAGTGTTCACCCTAAAGCATTTTTAGTGAAGCTTCTAATAGGCACACAGAAACTATTTGAAAATTGGCGAGCAAACATTTCTATATTTAAGTTAGCCATGACCCTTATTTATTTGTTTGGCTATTTGTTAAACTATTAATGTACTTATAAAAGTCAGAAAGAGCTATATATATATATATATATATATATATATATATACACACACACACACACATACACACACACACTGTATATTTAAACAAAAATAGACAATAGACAATAAAAGGGATAGTACCGGTCCTGAGTTCTGATTGATCAATAGAGTGTGCTTGAATTCATGCTAAAATCAACAATGTAATGTGAAACACCATATAACTGCACACCTCCCATAGCAGAGTGCTATTTTTGTTGCATAGCAACGTTCTTTGAGGGAACTATGGGGGAACTGAAGTGAGCACTCTTCAGGGAGCATGGCATTACGGTCTCATTGGGGACTGTTTGGCTCATCTTACACAAGGGATAATTTGTTCTGTTCTATTTTTAAAAAAAAGTAAATAAATTAACAACATTTTACACACACACATACATACATTTCAGTATAGAGTTCATTATTCCTGCCCACTTTTTTTAGCAGTGCTGGTTCTGGAAGTATTATTTATTCATATTATATTCCCAATATTTTTTGCACAGAGATTTTTAAAAAGTCTTTGTTAAAGCGTTATAAACCATGAACCAAGCAAACCAGCTACAAGGTCAATCACAACATTACAAACTTTATTTGACGTATATGAAAAGTATATGAACAACAGACAAAAAGACGAAGGTACAATACTGAAAGTATTTTGAGAGCGTCCAGAGACCGACTCAATTATGTAATTCATGGAGCTTCATGGGAGTGGGTGGAGCTAAAGATCTCTTTTGGTGTGCTTTGCTCGCTGCAACTCTGATTGGTGGAATTTTCTGTACAGCATCATGGGTAATTTAAGTTTTCACCACAAATTCTGCTATTAAACATGGTTATTTTAAAAGTAAGTTGAACTAATGTGAGCAGATGGGTTCAAGAATGGAGTAACAACCTTGGAGCTCACAACAGGCCTGTCTTTAAAGGTTTATATTGTTTAAAATCAATTTCCTTGTGGAGTTTTTACTTCCGGAACGCAACTGTTAATTAGCTCAGAATCAAGGCAGAGACACTTTACACCCTTGGCTTCTTCATTGTTAAGAACCTACCAGTGTGTCCAGAAAGAGTGTGAAGAGTCTGGAGATGGTTTAGATTCCAGGCTATAATCAGTCCATCCTCTGAACCTGCTACCAGCAGCTCTCTCTTTGAGCACAGCACGACGGCCTTCACCCCTTTCAAAAGTCACGAAAACACAATGATATGAAGCAACATTAAGTAGAGCAGCAACAGCATGTGTGTTAAGGGGTTTTTACTCGAAACCAATACTGAGCTCCTTTGGGTCACCTTTCATGAACCCCGTGAGGGTGCTCTTCAGTGGGCCCCCAGGGGCCTGAAAGAAGCTGCATTTGGGCACAAGCACTGGGTCAGTACAGGAACCAAACCAGCCCACGCACTGAGAACACAGCTGACCAATCATGGAGGGGTAGAGATCAGCGAGGCCCTGCAGCCTGGCGAAGATCTCCGTGACCAAAAGTGAGGGATCTTAGAGAAGCAGGAGATAGAAGAATTGGTTAAGTAAAAAAAAATTAAAAATACAAATACTGAAAGATGAGTTATATTGTGGCAGATTTTAGATGTTTCTTGAATTGTTAGCAATGTTTAAAGGGAAAGTGAAAGAATGATGAACTGGTGTGACTGGTCAATCAATAAATAAAGGAAAAATGTCGCTGAATATCATCTGTAAAGAGTTATAGAGGATGTATAAATGCATTTAAAAAAGCAAGAAATGAAGCATTGATAATACATGACAAATGACAACTTGACAAATACATTTTGTGTATTTAGTAACTTTTTTACATATTTAACAATAAAAAATATATTTAAATATCAATTAAACAAATAAATCATTTTGATTTTTTTTTTAAATAAAGTATTTATTAATTGCTTTTCTTTATCCATTTGCTAACTCCTTTTTTTTAAAATTTTTTTTTTAAAGCTCATTAGGCATGATCGTCATCATGCAGAAGCAACCAATCAACATTTGACTACATTCTAAAATAAAGCGTGTAATGTCAGTTTGGCAATGGCACACTTCACCTTCCTAGACCACATTAAATTGCTTGAGAAATGCAGTTTACTTTCCCTGATTTCTTAATCTCTAAATGACCTCCAAGCTAACAGACATGAACTAAAAGCCACACCACCTTCCTAGACCACATTAAATTGCTTGAGAAATGCAGTTTACTTTCCCTGATTTCTTAATCTCTAAATGACGAAGCTAACAGACATGAACTAAAAGCCTAAACTAAAAAACTCCAAATTACGATTTCATGAAAACATGAAACCAAAACCTATTTCTTAATATTCCCTTACAAATGAATTCGTATTTACATTTGCTTTATTAAAGGTGCAGTAGGAGATCTTGGAAAATGCTAACTTTAGCCTGATAAAACTGAAAGCGAACGTCCCACCCTCCCTGAAATCGCCATCCAAAGCCATGCCTCCTGAACGCATATACGCTCACAGACAAGAATAATACCAGAGACAACGTTACTACAATAGGCTACATCAGCGGTTCCCAATTCCAGTCCTTCACACTTCTCTAGTAAGTTTCGTCTGTGTGTGAAGACGCTGCGCAGCGCAAATCAGTGAATGAATGTTCCGAAATGAAGTAAACTTCAACCGATTTCCCCCGCTCAGGGAGTAGGGAGCAATGAACACTGTGTAGGGATCATATCGATTGGAACACAGTTCATGCATGTAGCTCTCTTCTAATGAGCTGGTTGGGGGGCGCGAGGACTGGACTTGGGAACCGCTGGGCTACATCATGCGTCATTATATAAGACAACTTTAAAAGATCGGGTTGTTGATGTTTGTCTGCCATTCTCGCTCTGTCTGCACAGCGTGTGTGAACGCGCTGGTGACGTACCCTGTCTGCGCGAACCGGGTGCACAGAGGTATGCTAATACATAACTTGACAGGCAGGTAGGAAAGCCAATTAAAACGCTCGGACCAAGTGTTTTGATTGGACGAACATTTCTTGGTCCTACGCCTTCTACAGAATATATAAATACATTTAGACCACTTAACTTATTGATTGCTATCGGGATTTGAAGAGACTTTCAACCAGCATAACAAAAAATGTTTCTGAAGACAATCACCTATTGCACCTTTAATTACATGTTTTTCGTAGAACACAGCCTATGAAAGCCCCGGTGGCCAATACTTACCCACACGACCGTCGCTAAAATCTAACGAGGGCTTCAGAAGCAGAAATGTCTCTTTCAGCATTCGTATCTCAGGACAGTCTGTGAGGTCAGTGCAAAGCGACAGGTCCTGAATAACACAGCTCACGCCACACCGAAGAGTTTTACAACATAACCAGTCCAGACTGCCTGTGAGAATAAATGCACATTCATATTTGTATATACTTGTTTATACATGTCGTACATGTTTATATATTTAAGTTTACAAAAACATAAAACATAGACAGCTGTCAATGTGTCATTCAAGTGAATAGATTTGGCTATTTTTGAATGTAGCTATTCCTATCTAAACCTCACCGAGCACTGATTGGCGTAACTCCACCCATTTGCCCGCATGAGCGAGATGATAGGGCAGTTCATGAAGCTTCCGCATATTGGCGACTTCTCCAGTGAACCACAAGGGCTGGGGTGGTACCTTGAAAAACAGCATGTTTTACCATCAAAAATATAGGTTATTTAGCATCTAAAGCATATTTGACATAATGCTGATTTTGTGACCTTAAACAATACCTTTCTGTCAGCATTGAGCAGCGCACTTAGTGAGGGAAGAAGGATCGGCCTGAGCTGCCCCTGACTCCACTGTCCTAAGAAATATTCAGCGAGGATGGCATGCATGTCTGTTTTCATATCGCGTGATAAATATCTCTTCCTTACCAGCTCTGCGAACTGCCTAAGAAAAGTAAAGGCTGAGTTATAACGGTGATGGAAAGGGCATAGGGCATAGCACTTGGACTTTTCCTAGTATGTTGCTTGACTGGTGGGAAAATTCTGAACACGACAGTGGTAACAGAAAGGTCTAATCAAACCTTTACCTGTGGGTGAAACCCAGCAGAATAACACCACCCTCCCATCTCTCCGTCAGATGAGCTGTCAGGTCATGCCGGAGCCGGGACCAGTGAAGTCGTGGGAAGCGCAGGAGTGTGTGGCTCGGAGGAAGCCAGTACTTATACATTTCAGCCAGAACGTCATTATCTAACGACAAGACATCCTGTAACTCTGCCTCTGATAGACCACTTCTGAATATATAAAAGACAAATAATTACATTTAGAAACTTAGATGTTCATTACGGTGCGTGTCAACATTAAGAGTTGGACATGTGAAGGCTAGTTTCTGAAATGGCAAATTTAGCCACAAAAAGCAGACTTTTAACGTGGCACAGAGGTTGCTTAAACACATTAGCCATGGCAGCTCAAAATTCAGAAGAATTGGCTACCATTCAATTGAATGTGAATTTGAATATGAATGTGAGTTTGAATAGAATTGGCTACACCCACATGATGTTGCACTGGAATTTGAAAGAAAACGAATTTGACTGAATTCAAAGAAATGAAAACAACCACATAATAAGTGATAAGTTTCATTAGCCAAACTGTTTCGTAAACATTAAAACATAAATAACACTCTCAGTGAGGACATTACATAGACTTCCATTCATTTTATATCTGGTTAATGATATTTTCCATCACCTAACGCAGCCCCTACCCCAACACATACACATCACAAAAACATGCAGAACTAGATTTAAATCAAAACATCTTTTGGCTGATTTATATACCTTTTTAACTAGTGAGGACCAGTAAAATGTCCTCACTAATGGGTTGTCAAAGTATTTCACGGTATAATTGAGGACATTTGGTGTGTGTGTGTGTATTTAATACTTCAACATTTAACTGAAAACAATTAAAGAAATAAAATATATATGACAATTAAAAAAACTAAAATAGCCTACATGTTAACATCTTCAATAACATGAATCGGTCTAATTTATTGATTAAATAAGAGCATTCTGGGAAATGCCTTCAATGCTCTTCCACCAAGGTTCATAAAATGATTCAAATTAATTCATTTCATTGTAAAACAATATATATTTATATAGGCTTAGGGTTAGTGCTGCGCATCTTTTATGTGCCATTACGTTTTTACATGTAATTTGGATGTGGCAAAGCTTGGCAGCGTAAAGACTCCATTATACTAAACTACCAAAGCATCCTCATAATCTGTCATTAAAAAGTTAACATATTAGATCCTCCTAAAACCAACATAACAAAATATGACTTGCCTTGATAACAAGATGAAGCACAGAGCATGACTAACTAGCTTCTTCCCATGATTCTCCTCAAGTGACTCCACAAACTGTGTCATCACTTCCTGTGCAGAGACGCCCAGGCGAACATTAGACGTGGCGGTGAAGGAGGACCACTGTTTGGCAGTGTCTAGCATGAGTTTCATGTGCAAAGGGCTCCTGCTTTGCTGGAAGCGGTTTAAGATGGTGTCTACCTGTTCTGAGGTCAGCTTGCGTCCAGCTGCGCTCATGTAGGCGCCAATAACGTCTTTCCCTTGACCGTCTGTGAGAAGTTCCACTCTAAAGACGTTTTGTTCTGCTGAAACCAAAGATTTACATTTCTCAACATAGTCATCAGAAATAGAGAGTACAAGTTGCACATTGGGAGGGATCACTTTAGGTATCCAGTCTAGTTTATGAGGTTTGTTTGCCTCTAAAAGCTGGTCCAATGAGTCCAGAATGAGTAGGAGTGTGTCTCCTTGTTTTGACACGTCTTCCAGCATGGAATGGAAAAACCGGACTAGCTCTTCATGCGCGTTGGCAATATGTGGATAGGGGAACTGCAACCCTAAAGCTCCACACACTTGAAGACAAACACCTCTGAGAACAGAGTCAACATCCGAGCTGAGTGGAGATGTTCCCAGCAACCTCAGCACCACAACTCCCCGATGGTCAACAACGCCTCGCATTTCCTGTGCCAGTTTGCAAAGCAGAGCTGTTTTACCGACCCCTGAAGGTCCATGAACCAGAAGAGGTTCGTGGCAAGCATTAGTGGACTCCCACATGGCAATGCAGATCTTTCCCAGAATGCTGTCCCTTCCTTTAAACACAGAGCACTTCTCCTCGCTCAGCACGGCGTGATGGAAGATCTCCTGTTTCAGCCAAGACCATCCTGGATCTACCGTGCTACAAGTTCCTGAAGTTTGCAGAGCATTCCTGCTGATCAGTGCCTTCATTTGGGATGTCACCTGCTCACACAGTTTTCCCAGGTACCCCTTGTGTTCTTTGCGGCTCGGGTCCATAGCTCCTTTGCTGAGCTCCATGCAGAGAGGCTGGAGGCGACCTGAGTTGTAGATGCGTTGCTTCAGGTCGGCCAAGAGCTCCCGGGCTTCGGTGTCCAACAAGCCATCGGCTGTGACGTCCAGAAGAAACTTTGCAAAGTTTTTCTTGCAGTCTCTTTTACTGAGTCGAGGCAGTTCACGGAAAAACAGCACCGCTGATGCATCCTTTTGGGTCTTGAGAAAGCCGTGCTCCATCTCATACTCTAAGACTACGAAATACACACAAAAAGCATGATACTCATTAAAATATAAGGAAAAACTAGACAGATGTTGTAAAATGACAGATGTTGTAAAAAATTGCAAACCACATATAAAATGAAGGGAAATTGAAACGCTATAATACTAAAAGTCATATGCTTTTTTATTGTTGTTGTTGGTTTATGTTATATAAGGACTGTTTAAAAAAAAAAAGATAGACAGACAGACAGACAGACAGATAGACAGATGGATAGATAGCAACCTGTCTGTGCCAGTGTTGGGTAAGTAACTCTAAAAAAAGTACTTAATTAGATTACTGTACCAATTACTCTCTCTAAGAAGCATTGCATTACTTATTACTTTCTAATCCATTATCAACCTCAACCAGTTGAAAAATACAAGGATAGACATGAAACTACTCTTTTAATTATTTAAAATAAATAAATAAAACTGCATAAATTATTCTTGAATTGACCAAAGTATTTAAAGGGAGAAGGTTACATTAAAAACATACATTTTAACATTAGATGTTAAATCCACTATTGCTTTTATATAGAATCGCTCCATGGTTTATACAGTTTTTAATGTAATTGCAATTAAATTACAGAAAAATTACGAGTAATCCCCTACTTTACTTTTTCAAGTGAAAAGTAATTAAATTGCAGTAATTAATTACTTAGAAATGCATTACACCAATCACTGTTCTGGGGTGCGTTTCCCAAAAGCAACTATGGTCGCAAGTTCCGTCGTTACCAATAGATTTCAATGGAACTAACTACCATAGCTAGCTAACTATGCTTTTGGGAAACGCACCCCTGTGCAGTAGTGATCAGGTGGAGCCGCGGTTTTAAAGTCCCGTCCAAACTCCTGCAGACTCATTTACAAGCACACAATTATGGCCCCACACACAGTTTTTATAGCAATAAATAAACTAAAACCAAACTTATAAGGGGAAAAAACAACAACATCTGAACATGCATCAGCGTCATTAGAACTACCTGAATGACAGAAACCATCTTTGGGAAAAATTTATTTGAAGTGCAATTAGATTTTTTTTTTTTTTTGGCTCACGTCCCATTTGTTTAGGAAAAAAAAAAAAAAAAAAAAAAGTAAATCAAAGTCATACAGGTTTGGAATGACAAAAAAATATTTGTCCCTTATTTTGCACCATATTCATGGAAAGTTTCACAATCTCTCACCAGATTTGAAAAACTTGTGCTTTTCGTCAACACTGATATCCCCTTCTCTCTCGGCCTGTTGGGCAGCAGTGCGGAGAGCCTGCAGCAGTCGTGATTCGGTCAGATTCCAGGATATGACATCATCATCACGCAACTGTCCGCTCTCAGAGCCCCTGTCATTGTAATGAGGATAGTGAGCTGTGATTGGCTGGAGGATATATGTGGGTGGGACTGAGTTACTGTCTTTGGAGAACCATTGGTTTAGGAGCTTTAAGCTCTCTGAATCTTTGGGAAGTTTTGATACCAGCAACTCAAACTCCGTCTCTGGTATGAGGCGTGGGATGGAGCGATGGCCGTACTGATTACCGAGCAGAGCCTGAGAAGATAAACATAGATACAGTATTACACTTATGCTCAGAGAACCAGCACAAGTGTGATGGCCAAAAGATATGCATGGATAAAATTAGGTTGCTGGTGAAACATACAATAAAAGTTGGGCCATCTGATATTCTCTGACAGGACTCGATTTCTTTAATGCACAGTTCAGTTGTCAAGTGATCAGCTGTGAAGATGTCATGCACTCCGCATCTGAAATCCACTACCTGCGAGAAAAACCCAACAAAATCAACAATAGAAAATAAAACCCCTGCTTTTTGAACAGTGGATATGCCCAATAAATAAAAATGTAATGCAATTTTAGACAGTTTTTACATTTGCCACCAGGATTAAACTAGACTGCAAATATATTTTCAGCACAAACCTCAAAGACGAGACCCAAACTTTGACAGTGGGCCTGCAACTCCGAATAGGCCTTCTCCCAAAATACATTCCTCTCATTCTTCATATCTGTCAAAAAAAAAAAGAAATGTATTAATGTCAGGTCCTTAAGGAGTTCATTTTGTGATATTTATTAATATATATTAAATTGCTTATTACACGATTATGCTTATTTCAAAACCAAGAGCACTATGTTGGAAACTGATTGTCTATACAGCAGTCATTTGTATGGTTTTGCATCATTATAGAAAATACCTGAAATACCTACCACCTCGATTAATCGGGACTTCAACATTAGTACAAACACTAATTCTAGTAACACTTTATTTTACTGACCAATTCTCACTTTTAACTAGTTGCTTATTAACATGCATATTACTAGCATGCTGGCTGTTTATTAGTACTAATAAAGCAATATTAATGCATTTTTCTGCATGACCATATTTTAGATCCCTTAATCCTACCCAACACCTAAACTACTTTACTATTAATAAGAAGCAAATTAAGAATTTACCGATGCAAAAGTCATAGTTCATAGTGCAAATTTTTCCTAAAACTGAAGTGTGACCCTAATTCTGCCTTCCTCCACTAAATAAAAATAAATGTAGAAACATCGCAGATTAGGGTTACATATATTCCACACTAATGCATTTTCATGACTTTCCCCATCATTTATTATTACTGGATAAACATTTTTTTGTAGTATTTTATAGAGGCTGCACACAAATTGAAAATAAACATTTTAGAACCGAGCACAACTAGAAAATCACACTATAGAAATCACCATTACTTTTTTTTTTTTAAGATTGTTAATTTCAATTAAATTTCAATTCAATTCAAAATTCCCTATTTCCAGGTTTTCCATGACCTTGAAATACAGAGCAAAACTTTTTTTCAGCAAAATGCAAAGGTAAGGGGACTAAACAAGCAGTGCAAGCCTTACCTGAGTGTGTGGAGCTGATGAACACCCGCACCGTTCTGGAAACCGGCTGTAGAGCATCAGCGCTCTGTCCCCGCAGAGCCTCCAATCCAAGAGCTTCGCCCATCTCCACCACAGCCATCCCGACCAACACACCTCAAGAAATCCCGAGTATGATCGCCTGCGCTCCTGTCCTCATAACCCACCCAAATCTGAGCAACCCAAAGTGACTCTACAGCACTGAACAAAGAGCTCCAGATCTACTGATCATCACTGCTTAGTCTGAGACGTGAAAAAATAACCTGAAAGCCAAATATTAGATGAAAAATATGTTTTCCACAGCAATAAGGAAAAGCAAACAGCTCTGTTGAGAAGCTCTCCAGCTCATTTGTTTTTTCTCCTCTGCACCCGTCATTTTATCGTTCTGGAAACCGGCTGTAGAGCATCAGCGCTCTGTCCCCGCAGAGCCTCCAATCCAAGAGCTTCGCCCATCTCCACCACAGCCATCCCGACCAACACACCTCAAGAAATCCCGAGTATGATCGCCTGCGATCCTGTCCTCATAACCCACCCAAATCTGAGCAACCCAAAGTGACTCTACAGCACTGAACAAAGAGCTCCAGATCTACTGATCATCACTGCTTAGTCTGAGACGTGAAAAAATAACCTGAAAGCCAAATATTAATTAGATGAAAAATATGTTTTCCACAGCAATAAGGAAAAGCAAACAGCTCTGTTGAGAAGCTCTCCAGCTCATTTGTTTGTTCTCCTCTGCACCCGTCATTTTATCCACTGAGATCAGGAAGGCCGAGAGAGACCCGGTGTTTACGACCCACCGCCTGCAGCAGAGATCAGACCCTGGAGACCAAGAGCAGCTGCCCCATGTTTAATTAACCTGAACTGTATAAATGCATAAACTGCTGCTTTTCATTTATAATTATGAATCGAAGATCAGTGCAATCATTTTGCTTCAAAACAAATAATTATAAAATGATTTTAAATGACAAGTATTGATGTTGACCTATTGAAACAGAGCACAAACCCAGGAAAGCAGGTGATGTTATTGTGCTGTTAGCTGAACCTCTGCATGTGTTAACTGTTACTCTGTGGTGTTTGTTCCAAGCCTCTCTAATGTGCGCAGAACCGTTCAGTCCTGAGAGAGAACAACCTAAGTCTGCGTTCACTGAGGAATCAGGAGTCAAGTTGATGATATGAGTCACGATCAAAACTTACTCTGCCCCAGGCAAGATTGTGCAATATTTATGTAA
>NW_015649239.1:0-7878 GCF_001515625.1 Sinocyclocheilus rhinocerous | reverse complement strand
ATGCATGCACAGTTTTAAGGCAGCTTTAATCACCTTTTTGGTAACTTCATGACTTAACTGACCACGACATTGCATGCACGTAGTTTATTTCGCGCTTTGATATGTAAGGATAAAGGCTACAGCGCGCGCCGGCGGCCTAGTTTTGCCGCGCCTGGCGCTGAAGTTAAGTGGAGCGTGCGTCTGAAACGTCTCCCGTTCTCAGTCGTTCTGCGACTGAATCAATGCACTTCTTGTCAAGAGAAAAAGTGACAGAAGCAGCAGTTGTGAGTGAGGTGGCAAACCCTAGCCTTTTGATAGTCCAGGCCACTTTAGACAATATACTAAATTTAATAAGTAACTTTGAAGCCACATGTCAACTAACTCTCATTGGCGATTAATACAGCATTAGTAGACAGTTAGGTTAGGGTTAGTAGAATAAGTTGACATGTACGTGCAAAGTTACTTATACTCAGTAGAATGTCTGTTGAGGGACCATCAAAATAAAGCGTTAGCAGATATTAACCAGAGAGTCTACAAATACTTTAATGACTGCTAGTTGACATGTAGTTGTAAAGTTACTTAGAATCAGCAGTGTCTAAAGTAGATTATCAAAATGAAGTGTTACACCTTAGTGTATTATAAGTTTATAGAATGGCCATTAAGAAAAAAGGGAATTATAAAAATAAACTAAAGTCAAAAGTCCAGCTTTACAGTAATGTGAATTTAGGTGGGCAAATGTGCTTAATATGGCTTTACAAAATCACAGGTGAAAAAAAATTTTAATTTAAAGCTTTCTTTATGCAAACTATAATTTCTTGTTTTTATTTCTTTTTTTGATTTTGGGGTGGCTTGTGACCTGGTCATGTTTGTGAGATTCACCCATTAATCATGTAGCTGGTATGCCGTATGTGACATCAGCCGAATTATGTGTTATGAGTGCAATGAAGCAGTTCCCTGCCATTTTCTACAGGGGATTCATTATGCTCCACAGAAAACAGTTAAAACGCAACAAGAGTGTCATTTGTGGATGGTTTTTGTTGTTGTTTTGGACAGATTTCAATACAATTTTCCATTTTAAAACAACGCTGCAAACTTTCATAGTGACAGCTCTTCGCACAAGTGCAGGGTTGGGAGAAGGTGTGATAAGTGAATGAGCTTTTTTTTTTTTTTTTTTTAGGAGGTATCAGTCTGAGACTTTAAGGGCTTAGCCTACATTCAGGCAGTCAGCAGGCGCAGGGCTTGCCCGACTCCAGCTCAACCGTGAGTCCTTTGCTCAGGAAGAAAGCATCCTGCTTGGGTTCTCTTCCCAGGAACTTCTTCAGCATGTCAACAGCATCCTCAGATCCTCCAGGCTTCAGAATGCACTTCCTGTAGTCCAGACCCACCTGTTAAATGCAGAAACATGAGTTAGACATCCAAATGACATTTACATACAGGATTCAGAAGCACTGTAGGTTAAATTAACCTTAGGGTCCATGATGCCTTCTTGTTTGAAACGGGCATAGAACATGTCCATGGAGAAGACTTCACTCCACAGGTAACCATAGTACTGAGCATCATATCCTCCTGCCAGGTGACCGAAGGTAGCAGGCATGTTTGTCCCTGAAAGATCACCGGGAAAAAAAAATTAAAATGAGAACGAGGAGGTGCTAATAACAATAACAGTTTGTTCTGGTCCTTGAATCTGATTGGCTGAGAGATATTTCCAAACATGAGATTCACATTCACCCAGTATCACCATGGGAACCATTTCACCATATAATTTTGTAAGGAAAAATGGCTGATGGTTAGTGGCCTAAAGGAGGTCCTACAGGCTATTAAGGTGTTTTCACACTTGAGTCCTCTTTAAAAGAACCAAACCCAGCCCCTTTAAGTGGACCAAGAGGTGGACCAAGTGAAGAAGGACCCAGTTTTCTTTACGTTCACACTGTCCCTGTTCCTGAAAGAGGACTCAGATCCTTTTTTGGTCCACTTAAGCAGTAATGGTGTCTCAGAGCTCTTCGTGTTCGAACTGTTGTTTTTTTGGATCTAGTCCAGTTCTGTGTTTGATGTCGGACCATATGGCCTCCAGAATTTGATCCAGCTGGTCTGGACAAATCTTATTTATTAAATTAGATTATTGAATTGTGTATTGATATTGTATGCCAAATTGTGTTTCTTATTATTAGGGCTGGGTATCGTGTTCAATACTTTTTAGGCACCGACCGAACTGCCTCGATACTATCGAGTATCGAAACATGTCTTGTCGTTCGGTACCAAATTTCGATACCTAAGGATTTAATCTCGTCAACATCAGTAAGCGTGCAGCATGCTTGTTGTGCCTAAATCATGTGCTGGTGATTAGGTGTGTTCGACTTGAAGCGGCGCTGCGCAGACCGATCAGTGTCAGACATCAAATTACCGCGAGAGCGATTCAAAAGCATAAGGAATCGTGTGCTGTCTAATCGTTCTCACGGTACTTTGATGTCAGACATCGATCGGTCTGCTCAGCGCCGCTTCAAGTCGAACACACCTATTGGCTCTGGTGAGGCATCAAGGAAAACACGTTACGTGACCATTCCCACTGTAGCATCACACTACATAAGACAATTTATAAAATTTATACTATGCTTTTGCTCAAAACTCATTTTAAACCACCATCGAGTGTTTGTAATAACCTCAGATTGTGATCTAATGAGGGTTTTGGTCATATAATGTTGCAGAAATATGTTATTTGTAGCCTCAAGCTAATCGCTACACCTGCTTAGCATTTCTCATGTAAACACACTGTATTGTAATAAAAATAGGCAGAATCTCATGAAAATCACGTACAAATCATTTACTGTCGTAATCGCGTGTTTCTTAGCTTCAGGTTTCATCCCTGTAAATGTTTTCCTGGAAGTGTAATGCACGCTCGTCGTCGGAGACAGGGCGGGTTATGAACACGTAATATGATTGACAGATGAGCAGCGAATGAGCTTCCTCTGAGTCAGAAACAGCATTAGTAGACAGTTAGGTTAGGGTTAGTAGAATAAGTTGACATGTACGTGCAAAGTTACTTATACTCAGTAGAATGTCTGTTGAGGGACCATCAAAATAAAGCGTTAGCAGATATTAACCAGAGAGTCTACAAATACTTTAATGACTGCTAGTTGACATGTAGTTGTAAAGTTACTTAGAATCAGCAGTGTCTAAAGTAGATTATCAAAATGAAGTGTTACACCTTAGTGTATTATAAGTTTATAGAATGGCCATTAAGAAAAAAGGGAATTATAAAAATAAACTAAAGTCAAAAGTCCAGCTTTACAGTAATGTGAATTTAGGTGGGCAAATGTGCTTAATATGGCTTTACAAAATCACAGGTGAAAAAAAATTTTAATTTAAAGCTTTCTTTATGCAAACTATAATTTCTTGTTTTTATTTCTTTTTTTGATTTTGGGGTGGCTTGTGACCTGGTCATGTTTGTGAGATTCACCCATTAATCATGTAGCTGGTATGCCGTATGTGACATCAGCCGAATTATGTGTTATGAGTGCAATGAAGCAGTTCCCTGCCATTTTCTACAGGGGATTCATTATGCTCCACAGAAAACAGTTAAAACGCAACAAGAGTGTCATTTGTGGATGGTTTTTGTTGTTGTTTTGGACAGATTTCAATACAATTTTCCATTTTAAAACAACGCTGCAAACTTTCATAGTGACAGCTCTTCGCACAAGTGCAGGGTTGGGAGAAGGTGTGATAAGTGAATGAGCTTTTTTTTTTTTTTTTTTTAGGAGGTATCAGTCTGAGACTTTAAGGGCTTAGCCTACATTCAGGCAGTCAGCAGGCGCAGGGCTTGCCCGACTCCAGCTCAACCGTGAGTCCTTTGCTCAGGAAGAAAGCATCCTGCTTGGGTTCTCTTCCCAGGAACTTCTTCAGCATGTCAACAGCATCCTCAGATCCTCCAGGCTTCAGAATGCACTTCCTGTAGTCCAGACCCACCTGTTAAATGCAGAAACATGAGTTAGACATCCAAATGACATTTACATACAGGATTCAGAAGCACTGTAGGTTAAATTAACCTTAGGGTCCATGATGCCTTCTTGTTTGAAACGGGCATAGAACATGTCCATGGAGAAGACTTCACTCCACAGGTAACCATAGTACTGAGCATCATATCCTCCTGCCAGGTGACCGAAGGTAGCAGGCATGTTTGTCCCTGAAAGATCACCGGGAAAAAAAAATTAAAATGAGAACGAGGAGGTGCTAATAACAATAACAGTTTGTTCTGGTCCTTGAATCTGATTGGCTGAGAGATATTTCCAAACATGAGATTCACATTCACCCAGTATCACCATGGGAACCATTTCACCATATAATTTTGTAAGGAAAAATGGCTGATGGTTAGTGGCCTAAAGGAGGTCCTACAGGCTATTAAGGTGTTTTCACACTTGAGTCCTCTTTAAAAGAACCAAACCCAGCCCCTTTAAGTGGACCAAGAGGTGGACCAAGTGAAGAAGGACCCAGTTTTCTTTACGTTCACACTGTCCCTGTTCCTGAAAGAGGACTCAGATCCTTTTTTGGTCCACTTAAGCAGTAATGGTGTCTCAGAGCTCTTCGTGTTCGAACTGTTGTTTTTTTGGATCTAGTCCAGTTCTGTGTTTGATGTCGGACCATATGGCCTCCAGAATTTGATCCAGCTGGTCTGGACAAATCTTATTTATTAAATTAGATTATTGAATTGTGTATTGATATTGTATGCCAAATTGTGTTTCTTATTATTAGGGCTGGGTATCGTGTTCAATACTTTTTAGGCACCGACCGAACTGCCTCGATACTATCGAGTATCGAAACATGTCTTGTCGTTCGGTACCAAATTTCGATACCTAAGGATTTAATCTCGTCAACATCAGTAAGCGTGCAGCATGCTTGTTGTGCCTAAATCATGTGCTGGTGATTAGGTGTGTTCGACTTGAAGCGGCGCTGCGCAGACCGATCAGTGTCAGACATCAAATTACCGCGAGAGCGATTCAAAAGCATAAGGAATCGTGTGCTGTCTAATCGTTCTCACGGTACTTTGATGTCAGACATCGATCGGTCTGCTCAGCGCCGCTTCAAGTCGAACACACCTATTGGCTCTGGTGAGGCATCAAGGAAAACGCGTTACGTGACCATTCCCACTGTAGCATCACACTACATAAGACAATTTATAAAATTTATACTATGCTTTTGCTCAAAACTCATTTTAAACCACCATCGAGTGTTTGTAATAACCTCAGATTGTGATCTAATGAGGGTTTTGGTCATATAATGTTGCAGAAATATGTTATTTGTAGCCTCAAGCTAATCGCTACACCTGCTTAGCATTTCTCATGTAAACACACTGTATTGTAATAAAAATAGGCAGAATCTCATGAAAATCACGTACAAATCATTTACTGTCGTAATCGCGTGTTTCTTAGCTTCAGGTTTCATCCCTGTAAATGTTTTCCTGGAAGTGTAATGCACGCTCGTCGTCGGAGACAGGGCGGGTTATGAACACGTAATATGATTGACAGATGAGCAGCGAATGAGCTTCCTCTGAGTCAGAAAAGCGATCATGGAAGAGGAAACACAGGCAGACACCGATGGAAGCAGTTAATGCTCATCAGATCACGTAAATCAGTGGAAAGTGAACAGAAATTATGATTCCGTCTTAGCTATGCGTTTTAAAACGAAAATGCAGTAGTGTAAACGTAGCCTAGGGACATTAGTCCTGAGGAAATCATCAGTGAAGAGAGGGCTTGTCTGTCTCCTGAAAAAGTGGACATACTCATTTTTTTGAAGAACTGTTGAGTAGGGCTGCACGATAAATCGAAATGGAATCGAGATCACGATTCGACGGAAGCTGCGATTGTCATGCGTATCTTTCAGTGAAGCACGGTTCTGTGATCAGCAGTAAATCTCCATCCAAAGGCCAGAGGGCGCTCTCACGCTGAAACTCCAAATACGCCTCGCCAGTGGCCACAAATTAATAAGTCGTAGGAACGAATTAACAAGTTGTAGGAATGAATAGCCAATCTGTCCTGTGTTCCACAGCCCTGCAAAGCGCAGAGCCCGATATGAAAGAATTATCTGGGGAAATGACCTAGTTACTACATTTCTATTGCTTTCCATGTTGAAGAACTTCAAAGATCTTAAGCATGCAGCAGTGATCCTCACATACGGACTTAAAATTGTTCATTTTGCACTGAAAACTATTTGAACTTTATTAAAACTATTTGCACTGATTTATTGTGTTGGTTACATTTTGTTCCTTTGTGCAGTGGCTCAGGAGATGAATCTGAGTCTGTAAAAACCTCAACAAACTGAACAAAAAATAGTTTTATGAGGTAATGCAAGTTATTTGAGGTAATGTAATCTTGTTAAAATGGATTTTATAAAATTGGTATCGGAAAAAGTATCGTTCAGGAACCAGTATTGAAGTCAAGGTATCGTATCGAAATGTTTTTAACCATACCCAAGCCCTACTTATTATGTCTGTGTGAGCTCGCTGCAACCTTACTTTCTTTTCCTTTTCACTTACAATGTATGTGCCTCACTAACCAAGAGATTTGTTTGTAAAGATTATTGTTGTTTTTGTTAGTATTATAATTTTGTAAAACAACATTGCTACAGATTTGAATGAGCTTACCTTTGAACATGGAATATTCCTCCAAGTTTATCTTTTGCACAAAAATAGAAGTGTTGTACATCTTTGTAAACAATATTAATTTTGAATTGTTTTCCTTGTTTATGTAGGCTAATCGTGTTTATTTTATAGCACAAAGCATTGATGACATTGAGAAAAACAGGAAAAATAAAAGAATACAATGCTTTAAATTTTTCAGGTTCAGCAGGTATCCTTAAAAGTAGCATTCAAGTAAGAAATTGAATAATCAAATGTAAAAAAAATAAAACTACATATTATTCATTCAAATAATATAGATTCTACTGATTCTCATATTAGGCCGTTGTACTAGAACTGCAGTAATGCACAGATCAGTATATTGATACACATGTGATTTCTTTCCCAAATGTTTACATGCGACTGAGACAAAACCAACTGTGTTTATGTGAACCATGGTGTTTTTGACAGTTTAAACATAATAGACGCTAAAGAGAGTGTAGTTTAGTACCCTGGGATGTGTGTGCTCGTAAAACCGTCAAAAGTTTAAACTGGCAAGGCACACATCCGCGTCTATCTTACACAGTTTGGAAGCAGTTGAAATTAAAATAAACGAGTGTACGTTGTGAGCGAATCATCTTTAGAGATCTTTCAGAAAAAGCAGCCATAATGAACAGCTGATTTATACGGAGACATCTGATGACCAAACTACAGTAGTTGGATTGTTCACATATGGCCCAAAAACCACACGAAACGTGCTCAGACCCCTGAAAAGCACCAGGTGTGAAAACGCCCTTTAGATAGGTGGTCATAATGTAATGTCTCATCTGCAATATTAAGGAGTATTGTAATGAACACGTCTTAGTAAATTTTCCATTTATTGAAAAGGTTCAAGGAAAAAACTGTTACTAAAATTGCCCTTTAAGCCAATTCAGAGCAGATACATATTGAATTATCTTCAAGGGGTTAAAAAAGAAAGATACATTATTTTATATGACTGAGACCTGAATCTCATTTTACCTGGTGAAGCAGGAATTCCCAGGATGTCCAGGCAAAGTCTGGCATACTCCTCAGCTGGGTCGAGCCCACTCTTTGAGTGCAAAGCCTGGTCCACCTTAGCCAGAACAATCTGCCTCAAGTTAAACAGCCCTGAAAAACAGGAAGAAAAAGTTAGTAAGCCAGAGGTTTTAATAGATGTTTAAGGACAGGACTTTTTTTAAATTGTGAAAAGTGGGTGTCACAAACCAGAATAGAAAGTTTCAGCGTTATCACTCCTCCACAGGTCACCTTTCGGC
>NW_015649238.1:0-815 GCF_001515625.1 Sinocyclocheilus rhinocerous | reverse complement strand
GCACCGAGGATGGTGAGGTTACAGCTGCATCTTGGAAATGGTATGCTGTCTTGGATGAGGCAATAGGGGGCAGACACTCCATCACACCACCCAACCTTATTGCCCCATCTGGACCAGATGTTGCTGTAACCTCTCCTCAGTGAGTGAGGTCAACGGCTGAAAGAGTAGGGAGGAAGAGGAATGAAATAGAGGAGCTGATCCATGAGATGGAGGAGAGGGAAGCAGAAAGAGAAATGGAAGCTGTTGAAAGGGAGGAGAGGCGATGGAGAGAGATGGTGGAAAGGGAGGAAAGAAGAGAAAGAGAGAGATGAGAGCAAGAGGAGAGACGAGAACGAGAGGCCAGGGAAAGAGAAGAAAGAAGGGACCAAGAAATGAGAGAGAGAGAGGAAAGAAGAGACAGGGAGACAAAGGAGAGAGAGGAGAGATTTCTTCAGCTTTTAGAGCTTTTTTCGAAAAAAAATTAAATAAAGAATATTAATATTAACTACACTTTCTTTCCATTTATTTATGTTGGGATTTTCAATGTTTCATGCTGTTTTAACAATGTTAGTTTCCAGGGATTTACAGTAGCTAGATTTTGTCAGTTGTAAAGTGCCTAATATGTGGCACTGAGTAACAACTATTTTAAAGCACTTATGTGCACACTGATTTTGTAGTAGTTTCCAGCTGTTTTTTTTAAAGGTAAAATGCAGGAATATCTAAAAAATGAGAATGAGTGCCACACTGTAGAAAAAAACCCAGACCAGGCAGCTTTAAAAACGAATTAATTGTATTTTTGTTTCTAATATGACTTATACATTAATAAGAGCACAAAG
>NW_015649237.1:0-1167 GCF_001515625.1 Sinocyclocheilus rhinocerous | reverse complement strand
GCTACAAATGTGATGAGCTGCACAGTGTAGCACTGAATAATAACTCAGCAGTTGTCGCCGTTTCAGAGACTTGGCTAAATGATGGTATCCCAGATTCAATTGTAACTTTTCCTGGATATACAATACATCGGCGGGATCGCAAAGGAGGTGGGGGAGGAGGAGTTGCCTTGTATGTTTGTAACATCATCAAACAAATTCGACTGACTCATCTAGAAGAGGAAGAGCATGAAGCTTTGTGGGTCTGGTTACGTCCCGGTCGTCTTCCTCGAGGGTTAAGTTGTATTATTGCTGCTGTGTTATATTTTCCACCACGCTCTTCTGCATCAGCCCAACCTGATTTACTAATCTCACAGTATTTGGATCGTTGTCTCAGATATATTGAATGTAACTATCAGCAGGCTACAATTGTCATACTTGGTGATACAAATAAGTACAAGTCTGAAACCATCTGCAGCAGACATGGTTTGAAACTAATTGTGGCTAGAGCAACAAGAAAGGCTAGTCAGCTAGACTCTATATTTACCAATATTTTCTCCATGTATCAGACACCAGAGCATTTGCCTCCTGTTGGCTCTTCTGACCATCAGACTATCTTGCTAAATGCAGGAAGCTGGCCCACCAAGCCTATTAAACATATTTTTTGCAGAAAACGTACCCCTGAGACAATCAGGGAACTGGGCCTCCTTATGAACACTACGGATTTTTCTCACATTCACGAAGTTATGGATCCTGAGGCTAAGGTTGGTGCCTTTACTTCCACTATCATATCTATCCTGGATAAAACAGTTCCATTAAAGAAAGTCTCTATCACAAACACAGATAAGCCTTGGATGACTGTTCAAATTAAAGATCTGTTAAAAGATAGGCAGTGTGCTTTTTTTCTGGCAATGACAGACAGAGTGAGCATGGTATATATAGATGGGATAATGAGTGAATGACTAGCAGGTGAAAGTGATCGGAACTGATAAACAGGTGCTGATGATCAGACAGAATGACAAGCAAGGGACTATGGGAATTGGAGTTGAACACATAAAACAAAGAAACAGGAGAGCGACCTCAAGTGGCCAGTCCAGGTCACCACAACCAGACACTGTGACATTACCCCCCCTCTGGATACCAGATGCTCCACCAGAAAACAGAAAAGTTCAGGAGGGAGGTGGAACTGAG
>NW_015649236.1:30462-30602 GCF_001515625.1 Sinocyclocheilus rhinocerous | reverse complement strand
TTCCAGTGATGTCTGTGAGAAAGTTATATTCACTCGACAAGCTCGTGCATCTGCGCCGCCGCACGCTCAACCCACTGAAGTGTGCTTTGTTAATCAGCTCGCGCACATCAGCTATACAGGCGTTAATACTGAATGTTTAA
>NW_015649236.1:21079-30447 GCF_001515625.1 Sinocyclocheilus rhinocerous | reverse complement strand
AAACACTACAGAGCATTCATTAGACACTACAGAGAAAAATGGAGAACACAGCATCCAGAACATTACAGGAAAAAAGTATATTGTATTGAGTAAACAATTTTGCAATTCTGTAAAAAATTATAGTAATTACAACTGAGTAAGGTGAAAATATTTTATAGGCCTACTGTATGTACTGCAAGAATAGTATTGTGCTGAGTATTGAATAGTACTGAATGTTTGTATATATTCAGCACTTGGATACTGCAAAAATTTCTGCAGTCCAAATGAAAAGGCCAAAAAGGTCAAATAAAACTCTAAATGAATAGCATGGTACAGTACACTCAAATACTGTAAGTTGTGCAATTGTAACATCAGGGTCAATGAGAGATTCATTCTGTCTCAGCATCATGTTTTTGTGCTCGAGTCCGGCCTGAGGACTTTGTCCAAATCACAATGTTGTGTTTTTTTGCTAGACAAAGAGAAAAAAACCCTCTGGTCTGACAGATCCAGCCTTGATAATGCTGTCTAAGCCTTACTCTTTCTCTCCTCATCCTCCACTTCTTACATGTACTCTTCCTCCTCTCCTTCTCAGATTGTTTCCATCTATTGTTCGTATCATCATTCAGTCACCTGTGCCACTTGTGCACTCTGAACTGACTCATATTTTGTACAGTTGGTTTGATCACATCATTAGAAACAAGTGTGAACAACTTTGAATCGTTGTGTGTAAACGATGACAACTGTGCTTTAGTTGTGTTTAGCATTTTGCAGCACAAATGCATCACAGTGTGAGAAGTGTTTAAGCGAATGAGAATGTGTTTAGAGTTTTAAAAAAATAGTGCATGAGATTGGGGTTTAGTGTTTTAGCAATTCAGAAAAAACTGTAACTTAGTACTAAATACCTCAAAATTATGCACCATTTATCATCTGTAATACCGTTGTATAACCATTAGATGGCTGTATAGCCCTATATATCCATGACTGTGTATACCCCTAGTTACTGGAAACTATCAGTCATAATTATTTGCATGTATTAGGTTTTGCATTTGGATATATATTTAGGCATTATTAAAGACTACTTTTTGTCAAAGTTTGTTTGTTTTTCCCCCTGAATGTGACCATCTGAAGTGACCATTTTTGCATTATTATTACAGTCAAATCTGGACATAGAAAAAGCATGGTAAAAAGGCTTTACATTGCTAAAGTTGACAGTGCAGTGATTGACAGCGCGCGTTTAAAATGGCATCGGTCATTGTCAGATACAGTACATTTAGTACTGTACATTACTCTATGTGCTGGGGGAAATATGAACTAATCGAAGCAAATATGATCTAATTAAAGACTGTAACTGTATGTAGACAACCAGGTCCTGTAATGATTGGGCTAAATCAAGAAAACTTACTGCGAGTATCCTGATAACGACGATGATAATGATGATAATATCATTCGTCTGTGCTATTCCTAAGAAATCATCTCAGCAACGTAGTGTAGCAGCAGATAAATACTGATAAAATAATAATAATAAAAAAGTCTCTATATATCATTTTATATAATTAAAATTAAATACGAAGCCGCTAACAGATGCTCACATCCACACTGGCAAGGCAACACTGTCACTGATGCCTTCACTTCCAGGTCAAGAAGATGTCAATCAAAAACTCAGTAGCCAATGAGAACACACTGCTGCTAGCCCCGCCCCCACAAGAGATTTGTGCCAGAATGGTGAACGAAAAGTTCAGACGCGTAAATGAAAACTTCAGAAGCATAAACGAAAACTCTGGAAGTGCATTTGTAAGTACAGATCAGCGAATGAAAGAAGAGAAAACAGTTGCAAAACATGCAGTGTATTAAAAACGAAGTAAAAGATTTTACCTGCAATTTATATATATTTTTTTCTTGAATAATTACATTCATTTTAATTGGCACAAAGGTAATTCCATAAAGAGGATATATATCTTAACTCATAAGCACAATATGAAAAGACTACATAAAGTACTAACTCAAAAAATGAGATTACATTAGATTTTTCTAGGTGTAAACTCACAAGTACAATCGATGTCTGACAGTTAATAACATTGGAATTAATTAATTAGCCTACATTTCTCACACCTTTCTTTTGTTATTTGTGCACATCATATTACTGCATTAGCACAAACGGAATGTGTTCTGTGTGCAATAATGATATAGGCTACAACTTTTGGACTCTGGGAAGACCGTTGTGCTAGCGCTTATCAATAAATGAATCAAACTGAAATCAAGTATAAGCAAATAACTCACCAAACAGATCAAATGTTGAAGGGAAATTTAATTCTGTCAGACTTCAACAATTAATTTCAGACAATAGGTTTAAAATACAATTGTTTAAATATTGAATAAAAATAGTAATAAATACACTAAATATAATAAAGCATTTTAAAAAGCAATAAATCGGCTACTGATCTGTGCTCGGGACGTTCACTTCCTGTTTGTTGCTGCCGTGTGTTTTGAGTTTGAGCTCCGTCAAGTTAATTCTTTCTCGTCTATTTTTTATTTTAAAATAAATTTTATACACCATCATTTTCGTTTATATAACGTGTGAATATATCCTCTATCGTATTCTACAACAAAAACAATCAGAGCGCCTTATCACTAGTTTTATTTTGATTTCCCGAGTCCGCTATTAGCATATAGCCCATTAGCATCGCCAGCGTGGTTGCCGCTAATCTCGCTTACATTGCTAATACTCTATTCACACACATTACCATTGTTTTACTCACTGTTACTTGCTTTAATGGCGGATGTGTGTCTACCTTTGAGTGCAGGGAGGCAGGACAAGAGGAGCACATGGCCAACACAAACAAAGACACAGCCATGTGCTCAGGCACAAAATAAACAAAGACACATTAAACAAAGACAGGACAGACAAGACTGTCAGGGCAGGATCCTGACAGGCGCAGTATCTAATCCGCGGCTTCAAACAGCTAATCAGTTTTTCGCGATTCCGCGATCGCTGAATCGAATGCAAAAAAATTCACTTCCTGTTTGTTGCTGCCGTGTGTTTTGAGTTTGAGCTCCGTCAAGTTAATTCTTTCTCGTCTATTTTTTATTTTAAAATAAATTTTATACACCATCATTTTCGTTTATATAACGTGTGAATATATCCTCTATCGTATTCTACAACAAAAACAATCAGAGCGCCTTATCACTAGTTTTATTTTGATTTCCCGAGTCCGCTATTAGCATATAGCCCATTAGCATCGCCAGCGTGGTTGCCGCTAATCTCGCTTACATTGCTAATACTCTATTCACACACATTACCATTGTTTTACTCACTGTTACTTGCTTTAATGGCGGATGTGTGTCTACCTTTGAGTGCAGGTGAGGACACGTTCGAGCTGCATCGACCGGCAGGTTGAGCTGGAGGCCGTGGAGAAGCAGATCCGTGACCTGGTGGAGACCTGGCGAATAAAGCTAATTCTGATTCTGATTCTGATTCAGATTTTTCTGTACATTTCATATATATGTTTATTAACTGACAGTCACCACTGATAAGCTACTACTAAATATTGTAGAAACCTAATTTGTTGTAAAGTTGCTTTGCAACGATTTGTATCTTGAAAAGCGCTGTACAAATAAACTTGAATTGAATTGAATTGAATAAATATAATAAATACATAAAACAAAAACAGTAAAAACATTATACATTTATATATTATCTATATATTTGAACAGGAACAAAGTCCCACTCGAAGGTATTCGCAGACCAATGACCAGGTACCTATCCTGGTCAAGTTTATTTCTGGAGATGATTTAAAACCAGCCTTCAGGCTCTCCAGGAACAGCGTCAACATGCTGGTCCAGATGCTGCCCCGGCAAAAAGCCCATGGATGGAGCCATGAAATTGAAGTGCTAGTCACAGTATACTGGCTTGCCTGTGGAGCGTCCTACAGGGTCACTTCAGACACCTTCAGCATGCCACTTGCAATGGTCTGTAGGACTGTTCACAACGTTGTGGAGGAGATGATGACCATCCTCCACAGAGTCATTCATTTTCCAAACCAGAGGAGATGGAGGAGGTGGGGGCCGGCTTTGCTCGCCTGGCTGGTCATGAGGCATCCTGCTCTGCTGCTGATGCCATCGATGGGTGCCACGTCAGGATACTTCCTCCTGCAGAGCCACAAAAAAGTGTTATATAAACTGAAAGCTTTTCAAAAATGTTCAATCATGACCTCGTACCGCCAGCCTGTCACAAGTAAGAACACTCATTTTGTCTTAGACACTCACACACACACACACACACACAGAGAAGATACAACAAATTGTTACTTTCTTGACTTTGCAGTACACCACACATTTTTCTACACAATTTATGATTAACAGGCCAAGTGGAAGCCCGATACAACAGGCATCACGCACTAGCAATAAACATCATCGAGTGCACCTTCGGGATGTTAAAGACGTGCCATTTTCTTGAGGGCCTTGGAGATCAGGCCACTGTTTGCCCCAAAGGTGATTGGTGCCTGTTGCATCCTCCACAACATTTGCGTGATGGGAGGTGTTTTCCTGGAGGAGGAGGAAAGCCATGGACAAGATGACAGCGAGGATGACATGGAGAATGCAGCAGTGGATGAAAGGGACCTGTCAGGGAACCATCCCCGAGGACGTCTTGCCACTCAGCTTTCTTCTGCTGAGGAACTGCCTGCGTGTCTGAGTGAACATGACTACATCTAGACAGTAGCCTGAACCTTTACAGATGATGCCATGTTCACTAAAAGATGAACATAAACAGTTTAACATAGTTTACAGATTAGATCAAATATAAAGAAAGATGTTTATAAAGATAGGTATGAATATATAGGTTAGTAGATAGATATATTTATGAACGGCATTTTATTTGCCTGATATACAATTGTTACCACTACTTAATACTTGATGTTAAAGGGAGACTGTGGACTGATTGATTAACTAGAATCACCTGATGTATGTTGTTTGTTATATAACCTTTGAGAGACAAAGAATTGTCACAGTGACGAAGGCAGATAGCCGAAACGTTTGTCTATTTTATCTCCTGCTTTAATTCTAATAAAATATTTTAGGAGTGCAAACCAACCTCTGGAACATGGGTATGTTAGCACAAGCTCTGCAAATTAGCACTCCAGTAAAGTCACACGTATTTATATGCCACTTTATTCAAGAGAATGCTTAAAAGCAAGCAGCTTTACAGTATTAAACATGAAAAACAGTGTCAGTGCTTCATTTCATCAGAAGAACAACGTGCGTTCATGCGTTCACCTGCGGAGATCTTACCTTGACGGACTCAACAGGAGAATTAAACTAGATAGGAGCTCCGAGCCTCAGAACACACCTCCTATTACGTTATTGTCAAGGAACAATGGTAGTACGAAGGTGATAACCAGGTGAAACTAACTTTTCTGGAGAGTTCGCTTTGCCATGTCGTTTCGAACTCCCAAAACGAACACAAAGCGAATTTCATTTTGGCCTGATTATGTTCGAAACGATGTCACATCAGTTCATTCTTCGATTTTGCTTGAAGTATATCGGGGTCTTGTGAGGCAAAAAAATAAATAAAAATGCAAAGTCGGCCATGGGTAATTTTTATGTGCTCATACTTATAAATGTCTATAACTCCAAAAATGTTTTCACCAAATTTGACACACATAGGTATGGACACACTCTGAGGACACGTAAAAATTGGTGGGATTTTGCCTCTTGTTGGCGCTATAATTGAACAAAACATGAAAATGCCATTAACTAATACAGTATTATGATATAAAATTGTATGCATTGGTGTAGTGTTACGAAACTCAGTATGTGCCTCCGGCATCATGCCCTGAAGGTACTCAAAAGACCACCTTGTGGTCAAAAGTTATAATGAAGAAAAAGGCTAATGGCTTTATATAAATTTGGCCTATTGTAATGAGACTGGTCTTAATAGACACCTTGTGTCATGCTGAGAATGTTGATATCAATTTTGCCAGATTCGGCCAAACTTCATGTCTGCCATTTGATTTTGTTTAAAACCTACTTTTTCAAACACCTCCTAGACCGTTGGTCCGATTTTCATCAAATTTGAGTCAGATCATCTTTAGACCATTGTTACACCCCATTCTAATAAGAAAAAGGGCTTGACGTGAGTTTGAAGTAGGGCTGCACGATAAATTGCATGCGATATTTAACCCGCATCTTGTCAGAAAGCCGGTTCTGGAATCAGCGGTAAATCTCCATCACGTGCGTGCTTTCACATTGAGCAGCATTAACTACACAGAGCCGTTGTTCACTGACGAGCTGCGCAAAACCACGTTCATATTCGCGCGATTTTTTGCGCAGCTCGTCAGTGAACAACGGCTCTGTGTAGTTAATGCTGCTCAATGTGAAAGCACGCAGGTGATGGAGATTTACCGCTGATTACCGAACCGGCTTTCTGACAAGATGCGGGTTAAATATCGAATGCAATTTATCGTGCAGCCCTAGTTTGAAGGTAAACGGGAAACCAACCCCAGCCGACAGATCACCACAGACATAAAAGTAAGATCCACAAGTTAATTTACTGAAATTGAATAAAATAAATTAAATAAAGGAGCCATAGCTTCAGGGTGTCCTGCAAATAAAACAAATAAATGTCCTAGCAAAAGAAACAAAAATACAATAAACTTCCCTAACTCCCTAAGATAAACAAATCGCAAACAAGGCCAACTAAATGGCAGGACACCCCTACGCTCCTAAAGCACAGGCAGTGACTTAATTAAATTACTTCACAACAGAAATATGAACCATTTACGAAAACGAGTGGTTTGGAATCTGTCGACGGGAGAAGGAATCCGGAGCTCCTCATGCCAAGAGCGCCGCCCTTTTAAGACGAAGCAACCGCAGGTTTAGCCAATCGCGTTTCTCTGCAGCAACCAATCCCTGCACAAAAAACACTCCACACAGAAAACACAGATGCCGAAGTCGTAACACCCCCACACACTAAGAAAAATCTATATAAATTGATTTTAAACAAAACTAAAGGAACGAGATAAGGCATCTGCCAATACATTGTCCTTGCCCTTTTTATAGCAAATCTCAAGATTAAAATCTTGAATAAACAAGGACCAGCGCATAATTCGTTGATTTGCATTGCACATACGAGACAGAAATACTAGTGGATTGTGACCAGTAAAGACAAGCACAGGAATAGAACTTGAACCCACGTACACTTCAAAATGTTGTAACGCCAGTAATAAAGCAAGGGCTTCTTTTTCGATAACACTATAGTGTAACTGATGTTTTAAGAACTTTTTTGAGAAGTACGCTACAGGATGCTCAACTCCGTGAATATCATCTTGCAAAAGAACTGCTCCGGCTCCAGTAGCAACGTCGAGTTTAAACACACGCGAGTAATCCGGTGCAGATAACACTGGGGCACTACACAACAAACTTTTTACAGCTTCAAACGCATGTTGACAGCCATCAGACCATAAGCATTTTTGCGAGGCACGGAGAAGATTGGTTAACGGTAGAGCCACATCAGAGAACAGTAAAACTACACATTTTAGAGTGGCCTTTTATTGTGGCCAGCCTAAGGCACACCTGTGCAATAATCATGCTGTCTAATCAGCATCTTGATATGCTACACCTGTGAGGTGGATGGATTATCTCGGCAAAGGAGAAGTGCTCACTAACACAGATTTAGACAGATTTGTGAACAATATTTGAGAGAAATAGGCCTTTTGTGTACATAGAAAAAGTCTTAGATCTTTGAGGTCAGCTCATGAAAAATGGGGGCAAAAACAAAAGTGTTGCGTTTATAATTTTGTTCAGTGTATTTACAGTAGGAAATTTACAAAATATCTTCATGGAACATGATCTTTACTTAATATCCTAATTATTTTTGGCATAAAAGAAAAACCCATACAATGTATTATTGGTTATTGCTACAAATAAACCTGTGCTACTTATGACTGCTTTTGTGCTCCAGGGTCACATATATTATATTATATTATATTATATTAATAAGGAAAATGCCTGCTTTTTTTCAGTAACTCACACAATCAGCTAAATAATTGACAATTATTTAAATTTGGTGCGAATGTATGTATTTTTATGGAAATTCACACTTCTAAAGAAAAATGTGAAATTATACTGCATTTTCTCTCTAAAAAGACTTTTCTTATTTTAAAAACAGTGTAGGATATAACTGTTCAGTGTTTCCATTTTTATATTCAGTTATAATTCTACACTATATATTTGAATTTCCTATAATTATTTCCTAGTATTTAATAAATAGATTTATAAATATTGAAGACTGAGAGTGTATGGGTATTCTATTACCCTTAGCTCAGTGGATCTCCCCTGTGTGTAATGTGCTTGAAAGCGCCCTCCCACCCCCGTTTATCTGAGCCATGACTATGCAGGACTGCAGGTTTATTTAAGATCGTGTGATTTACTGGAAAAAAGAGCCGCAATCTGACGTCACCGTAACCTTCCGATCCATTCTGATTGGATTACTTGTGTCTTGCATAATAATGTACCGTTCTTTATAAATGGGCAATGCAGTGACAAAAGAATATAGCAAAGACATTCAAGGAAACAAGACACAACTGCGATACAGAAAACTTCAGCTTGCTGTTTGGAAGTCAGCTCCCTAAGGTTTGACTTTTTTTCACGTTTACATTTATTCACTTAGCACATGCTTTAATCAAAACCCAGCAATACATTTTTGGTTCCTACCGGGAATGTTAATTTTGTCAGACCATTCCCAGAACATAGCTAAAAGGTTATTTTTCGCTATTCAGAATATTTGTTGTTGTTTTAGGTGCATAATCGCATAGGTTATTAGGCTATGTTAATAGACATTCTAAAACGTTTAACATGAAAATGTGTGACATGGCTTATTTAGATACTAAAGGAATAAATTAAGCAGGTTGTGCTATTTTGATGATGCTGCACTGCAGGCAAACAGTCCAGATTAGGATGCGAGTGCAAAATGCAGTGGCAGAGCCAGGATGTTTTCACAGGGGTGGCCAGGGAGGGGCCAGCAACCAGTCTGGGGTGGCACAGAAATATTAATTATTCAATATAGAAATGTGTTTGACTAAAAAGTACTGGACTGTTTTAGTGACTAAAACACAACTGAGCACAATTAATGTCTACTTAATTGTAATTGAAATTTTATAAATTACGTAATAATGAGTAGGGATGCACCGACACCACTTTTTTCAGAACGAGTCCGATACCGATACTTTCATTTTTTTGGTACTCGTCGATACCGATACCTGTATTTTCACAGCATTTGTCATTTTTTACAAATATTGGGTACAGAGACAAAATAATAATAATAATAATAACAACAATCATGTTAGTTGGCTTCATTTAGCAAACAGATATTTCCTTCAGTTATTTCCACACTA
>NW_015649236.1:19494-20816 GCF_001515625.1 Sinocyclocheilus rhinocerous | reverse complement strand
ATTTTTGGTACTCGCCGATACCGATACCTGTATTTTCACAGCATTTGTCATTTTTTACAAATATTGGGTACAGAGACAAAATAATAATAATAGTAATAAGAAGAAGAAGAATAATTTTAGTAGGCTTCATTTAGCAAACAGATATTACCATCAGTTATTTCCACACTTAATTATACCTGTTAAAATGTATTGTATAAGCTTTTGTTACTTTCACTGTTCATTTTAATGGCGCATTAGAGCTGCTCCATTGCAGCAGCTCAATACTGTAATCACAAAACATTTTATGTTGAATAAAATTTTATGTATGAATTAAAATAATGCAGGGAGTACGAGAATGAGAGAGACACTTACAGCCTAGCGCATTTCACCCAGTCTGCTTTAAATAAAGTTGCGTATGCTTGACGTTTAAAATAAATGCTGTTTATAGTGAATGTCCCTATAATTGCTTTTTCTGGACACAGCTCTGTTCACACGCTGTGTAGTATCGGCTTTTGGTATCGGGGCACTTTTACGAGTACAAGAGCGCAGTATCGGGCCCGATGCATCCCTAATAATGAGTGAATATGACAAATGTTTTTTTCTATTATTATTCTTCACCATAAAAGGGCTCACTATAGCTTTATTGCTCAGTCAGCTTGGTTCTGGTTCTGGTGGAATGTATACTGCAGTAACTATTATTGATGTAAGTTCTCTGGGCATATAAAAGTGTCTGCATTTAACTATGATAAATTTCAGGTTAGGTGAGCAGTGTCTTCCAGTGATGACAGAGTTTGTGCACCAAGCTTTAGTTATATAAATGCACAGCCCTTCGCCTCTGGTCTTACCGGAATCTTCTGCCCGGAGAACGTAGTGTTCAGCTAACTCAATAGCAGTGATCGACCGATATTGATATTTTATAACCGATACCAATTATTTGCATGTTTATGTGCCCGATAACCGATATGCAGAACCGATATTTATTTACTGTTATAAAGTAAATAAATGACTGAGTGAAGTAAGAACATACTTCACTTTGGTTTTTCCTCTTTTCAGTCATCTTTTTTTTTTTTTAAGTGTTGAAAATTAGCAGTCTTTCATGTTAAAATTAATCTTCATACTACAACAATAAAAAAACATTTTATTTAAAGCATCAGCAGCAACACTAATATTAACAATAAGCAAAATAAATGTAGAATGTCTAATGTTTTCAAATGGAGAAAATAAATAAAGGACAGGAGTCATATCAACTTCCCGGCGGGTAATTTTAATTTGTTAGACTATTTTATCTACAGCTCGTTAGAGGTAGAATTCTTTAGTGAAATAAAGATGATATTTATTGAAAT
>NW_015649236.1:5153-16552 GCF_001515625.1 Sinocyclocheilus rhinocerous | reverse complement strand
GCGTGTTTATGTGCCCGATAACCGATATGCAGAACCGATATTTATTTACTGTTATAAAGTAAATAAATGACTGAGTGAAGTAAGAACATACTTCACTTTGGTTTTTCCTCTTTTCAGTCATCTTTTTTTTTTTAAGTGTTGAAAATTAGCAGTCTTTCATGTTAAAATTAATCTTCATACTACAACAATAAAAAAACATTTTATTTATAAAAAGCATCAACTGCAACAACACTAATATTAACAATAAGAAAAATAAATGTCTAATGTTTTCAAATGGAGAAAATAAATAAATGAAAGGAGTCATATCAACTTCATTTTAAACTACAGTTTTAGTAGGTTTATAAGCTGTTTAATAGCTACAGAGTCAATAATAATTCACTGGATAATGTTAATTCACTGAATAATATTCTCTGGAATATTGGAATATAACAAACAAAACATCGTATTTTATTGCATTTCTCAACTGGAATGTTATATCAGAATTATTAATAATGTTTTTGTCCTTCTAGATTATGAAATGCCTGCTGACAGCGCGGTTTATCTATGCAGTTACACAGAACTATACTCAAACTGCGATCGCTCGCGGAGATAAGAAATAATTAATTTACATAGAGTTGTATTTATTTAGATTTTTATTAGTGAAATAATGGTTATATAGTAAATGTTAATACAATTTAGGGTATTTTAAACAGGTAAATCTTGTTAAAAGTTACATGCGGTGGCCGTGCTGGAGCATTTCCTGAGCATCAACCGCATCAACCCGGTGAGTGAACAGCAATATAAAAGCGGCTTCGCGAGACTAATGAGCAAATATACAACAGAGAGAGAATTAAATTCAGCGCTTTTATTTCCAACATGCGCTCATTCATGGCTGCATATTATTTAATTCAGGCAAAGTTACGTCTTTATTGGGACAGGACTTGACGGATTATCTTACGTGACTCCGTGAGTTGGTCTCTATTTCTTAGAGCCAAGCTGCATAAACTACATATCAGGCATTTATATAATGCATCTAATTTGTGCATAAATGGCTGTTATGTTAAATAAAGTTTACTAACTTTAGCAACTATATCAAGTACCTGCACGCCTTTGTTGTTGTCTCGTCTCCCCTCAGACGCGCTGCAATGGCGATCCTGCGCGCAATTCTCAAAACGCCCACAAGATGACGGCGTTTATCGGTGAATCCAATATTACAATACCGATATCCGATTATAGTAAAATGCATCGGGGAAAAATATCGGTAAATCGATATATCAGTCGATCTCTACTCAATAGTGCCGTTATTCAGGCATGTTTCTGTAAAAACCATGATATTAGAATCCATAATTCTCTAGTTGTTTGTGATGCACAGACGAAGATCGTCCATTTTGTTGACCAATGACCGTACATTAGCGAGAAAACTGCTGGGTAAAGAGAGCCGATGCGGTGTTAGCTTAGCTCTTAGGCCTCCGTGCTTTCCTCGTCTTTGTTTACAGTCCTGATGCCGTCTGCGAGCACTTCCGCCCGGGCCGGGTAAATTGAGCAGCCTCCGATGTTCTGGAGATCTCTGAGATGAGTCAGAGATCAGCGATAAAGGTAACAGAATGTTGTAATCCAATGTACTCGTACTCGTTAAAAGTCCTCCAATACCACACAACTTTTAAACAGTGCTGTGTCCAGATAAAGCATCACTGACAACAGAGAGTTTAGTAGAGATCTTATGGATGTCTATGGATGTCTATGTACATGATAAGTACATGTAGGATATTTAAGCTAATGATAAACATTGAATATTCACGCCTGTATAGCTGATGTGCGGCGAGCTGATAAGCAAAGCACGCAGAGTGGATTGAGCGCGTGGCGGCACAGATGCGCGAGCTCTTCGAGCGAATATCCCTTTCTCACAGACATCTTGGGCTGTTCAACTACGAAATTTTTGGAATCGAGTCCGATTCCGATTCCCGGTTCTGGAATCGATGGTTTATATAATCAGTTGCACTCTCAGCCACTGATCTGTGCTCTTGGCGTTTTCTTTCAGAATTATCATTGGCTGATAGAAAGGTTAAAAAATAACATTTTATTTAATATGTAAATAAGAACAAGACCCTCGATCACGCCATAATCTATTCTGTCGTGCAGCAGCAGCGCTCAAAATTGTGGACAACATAAGCCAGTTCCACCGTAAAATAACCTCTGAATCGTTTTTTTTTTAACTGGTTCATTAAAACGATCTATCTGAAAGAACCTTTTTGTGGAAACGAATCAGACTTCTAAACGCTATTATCGAGCAAGAGGCGTCTTTCTCATTCTGCACCAATGTGTGCGTGGGTTGTGCATGTTTTGCTTGCTTTAAAGGCCGAAGTATACTTCAGTTTTTACTCGTACCCATACATCCGCGAACAGTGCACGTGAAGCAAATTTCAACACCAAAATAGAGCGCACGTACTCGTATAATGTATAACGAGTGGTTCCCTGCATTATTTTAGGAAAATGTCTTATGCTTATAGTACTGAACCGCTGCAATCAAGCAGCTCTAATGCACCATTAAATTAAAGATGAAACGTGACAGTTTTTCTTTAAATCCTCAAGTTCAAGGCGTGCAATCTGACATAAAGTGTCTTTTCTGCTAAATTATTAAACACATTGAAATAAAAGCTTGGGATTGTATCATGAGTTAGCTTTCATTTTTTCTCTCTCAAATATAAAGCTGCTTTGGTAATGGAGGGGAATTTACGGTTAAGACCCAGGACCAGATGTGGTGAATGAAGACCAGGAATTGGACATCCAATTAATTGAAGAAAAAGAAAAATAGAAAAATGGGAAATAGTTTGCAGTTTCACCAGCAGAAGCCAGCTTCAAGTCTCACAAGGAGTTCGTTGGCCGCTCTGCAAACACGATTCCCAAAACATACTGATAACATGTTGTAGCCCTGGTGAGAAGCACAGACAATATTCATCTTTATTCAACTTAGATTTTCTTAACTAAGAAATTGTCACAAAACAAGTCTATATTTCACCTCTGGAAGCCGTGCAAAATGAGCAAACACTTGTGAAAGCATGTAGCTACCTTCCTTGCAAGTTAGAAATAGATGAAAACATTAAAATCTGAACATAATAGCATATCTACTATTAACTTTTGATGAAGCCTCGTCCATCCTTAGGCATGACCACAGTCGCTTTTCAGACATCAAATACAGACAAGAGAGAATACCTGGAAAGGAAGAACATTTCAACACTCAAGCAGTCATTTCTATGGGTGCATACATTTGAAAGAAAATCAATCAAATAATTTAATACATTGATCACTGAATATATATATATATATATATTGAAGAGACAAGGGATTTTAATTATCTCCCTTCAGTAATCATTGAGCTCAATCTATTGAAGGACTAAAATAACAGCATGCAGTTGATTGAATGTTTGACTTATTCTGTGTTACAGGTTCAGGCACGATGAGCAGCATTATTCCCAGGAGCAAAGCAAAAGGCACTGACATCTGTGCAATTAACAAATACTATTATATAATCCGCTCTGACCTCGGCTGCTATATGCAGACAAGTGATTTAAATAAAGGTGCAGATATCTCTGTTTTCAGTCTGCACCCTGCCTGCCAAAATGGAGACCATTACATTGGTGGAGATAGCTACTTTAACATCATCAATGGCAATTCCTGCCGCAGAGTCACAAACCTGACGACAGACAGCGATGCTGTAGTTTACAGCCTTCATCCCAAATGCCAGGGTGGAGACCACTACTTCGCAGCCCATGGCTATTTTTACATCATCTTCCAAGGAAAAGGCACTTACCGAAGAACAACAAACATGACTAAAGACTCGGATGCTGAAGAACTCAAGCTGCATCCCAACCACAGAGACGGTCTGTATTACTGGGGCCCACCATCCTCCAAGCAAACTGGCTTCTCCTTCCTCAAGCCTGCCTCAGAGTGGGGTGTTGAGTTCTACCACGGTCCTGATCTCGGCACAGACGAGCGCACTGCTGTCTATTCTGTTCATCCTGATGTTCTTAACTTCCTTCCTGGTGGGCTGTCTGTAACTAAAGGCCCAGCCATTGGCATGTGGGAGAATATTAAAACGATAACTAATGACAGCACTACACCAGTGACATGGCAAAAGAAGATCACTAAAAAGGTTGGATACAATAAGGAGAAGATGGCCCAGATCACTCACAACTGGAAGATAGAAACATCAGCCTCGATTGAATCTGCAGAGCTTGCAAAGTTAATTGCGAAGTTGCAGTTCGCCTTTTCTGCAGAATATGGAGGTTCACGTGTCAGCACTGAAAACGAAAGCTGGAAAGAAGCAACTGAAGAGGAAGAGCAACTCACATTTGGGCTGAAGCCAAATGAGCGTTTATATCTGTGGCAGCACAAACTGTGTCTTGGACAAGAACCAGTGTTGTTCTGCTGTGATTTAAAGATTACCAATGAGCCAAACCCTCCAACTTCACCCGCACAACCATGAATATCAACATTTCAGGATCGCTGAACTCCAAGGATAACCAAGTGCTTTTCAGTTAAATACATTAACTATACATTCTCAAGCAATTATATAGATATCTGCATGTACTGGTTAAAATGAGTTTGGAATCATTTAATATAGCGCAGAGATTTTTCAGTTACAGATGATGTAACTACAATTACTGAAACTTTGTGTTTATGATTAAAAGAATCTGACAATGCTACTTTAAATCTCACGAAAATTAAATAACGAAACAAGAGCATACCACTCTTGAAGTCTTGGTGTTTTCGCTGTCATTCTGTTTCTTTACACTGTGCTGTCTGGGAATGTGGATTTAAACTCAGCCTTGGTTGGCCAAAAGGGCTGTATATAGATTTGAAAAATAATAAATAAAAATGAGACAGATAAAAGGTATAAAGAATAGATACATTTCTAACAATGATTTTAATTCAGCAAACGCAGGAGCTGTTCTGTGAAGGCTCGATCATGGAACAAACAGGTGACAGTTGTTTCGAGACTGAAGTGGTCTAGATGGATTATAAGTGCTGTAAAAAGCAGATTAGATAGAGGGTAAATTATTAAGAGCTTTATAATCAAAGAAAAGCATTTTTAAATCAGTTGGGTATTGGACTGGTAACCAAGCGTAGGATTGGTGTGATATGGTCACGTTCCCGTGAGTGGATGGGCTGCTGCATCCTGCACCATTTGGAGGGGAGAAATGAAGGAAAGAGGTAACCTGACACACAGTAGTCTAATCATGTAGAGATAAAAGCAAAGATGATAGTTTCAAAACTTCGCCTGCTTAAAAACATATACTACTTCTGCTACCCAGCAAAGATGGTAAAAACTGGCACTAACTACAGCATTAATTTATTTCGTTTAAGACAATTGTCGTGGTAGAATCCTAGGTCTTTAAAGTTCAGGTACAAGTCAATTCACTGACTTTTTTCTGACTTAAAGTGCCCCTATTATGCCTTTTCGAATATTACCTTTCATGCAGTGTGTCATGTAGCTGTATGTGAACATAAATCTGCAAAGTTGTGAAGCCGACAGTGCACGATAAATAAAGTTATTGTCTATCAAAAAAAAAAGAGTCAGCTCGCAATGGCCTAAATGAGTCGTCAGGAATTCGAATCTTATTCTGTTACGGCTCTACGTCACGAAGTAACACATTTGCATAATGTCTGCCCACTTTCAATGTCGCCAACTTGCCCGCCCACAAACAGTAACATTTCCGTGGTTAACATCATGTCGAGAAGACGCTGTATCCTACGCTGTGAGAGTAAATTTGTTTGATCACATCTTATAATTACCACAAATCTATATAAGGAAAGAATGGGACTTCTTTCTTAAAGACAATGATACCCCTGATATTTCATCATCCGTGTTATGGGAAACTTGGAAAATGGTAATCAGGGGAAAAATTCTCATATTCGTCCCATAAGAAGAAACAAGAACGTATTTTAGAAAATGATTTAGAGGAAAAATATAAAATACTAATAGATTATATACTAAAAAAAACGGATCAAAGCTTGTGGGAACAAATACAAAAAACTAAATTTCAGATCGAGAATATTACGCTAAAGAGAGTAACATTTATGATGCAACAACTGAATGAATATGAATATAGTAATAAATCGGGTAAATTTTTAGCAAGTCAACTCCAATATAACAGAGAAAAATCAATTATAACTACTATTAATGATTCGTTGGGTAAGGGTAAACAATCCCCAGGAGAAATAAATGAGATTTTTCAAAAATTTTATCATGAATTATATTCCTCTGTAAGTGATCCAAAGTTAACTGATATCCAATTATTTTTAAATAAATTAAATCTCCCAAGTCTAACAAAAGAACAAGCTGATTATTTCGATTTTCCATTGACTTTGTCGGAATTGCAAAATTCCAAATAACAAAACTCCAGGACCAGACGGGTTTCCCGCGGAGTTTCTAAAACATTTTTGGGATATATTGGCTCCATTGTTTAACAGAATGATTGGAGAAATAAAGACAAAAGCTAAGAATTCATCTCACATGAATATGGCTTTAATAAGATTATTATTGAAACCTGATAAAGACCCAACTTTGCCTTCTAGCTATCGTCCATTATCCTTAATTAATACTGATATTAAGATAATTTCTAAAGCTCTTGCATTTCGTCTGGATTCAGTAATTTCTTCAATCATTCATAAAGATCAAACTGGATTTATTAAAGGTCGTCATTCCTAATTTAAGAAGACTTTTTAATATAATTGATGTATCTCAATGTGATCAAATACAGGCAATAATAGCGTCCCTAGACGCTGAAAAAGCTTTCGACAAAGTTAATTGGAAATTTCTTTGGTTTTGGAGATTCATTTATACATTGGATAAACACTATTCATAACGAACCTATGGCATCAGTAATAACGAATGGAATGTTGTCACATAGTTTTTTATTACAAAGAGGTACTAGACATCAATGGAATTGATGTTGATGGTGTTGAAATTATGCAGCCAAGCGATGATATCTCGGATCATTATTTAGTCTTGTGCAAACTTCATATAGCTAAAACTGTAAATTCTAATCCTTGTTACAAGTATGGTAGAACCATCACTTCTACCACAAAAGACTGCTTTGTAAGTAATCTTCCTGATTTATCCCAATTCCTTAGCATTTCCAAAACCTCAGAACAACTTGATGATGTAACAGAAACTATGGACTCTCTCTTTTCTAGCATTTTAAATACAGTTGCTCCTTTACGCTTAAGGAAGATTAAGGAAAACAGTCTGACACCGTGGTATAATGAGCACACTCGCACCCTAAAGAGAGCAGCCCGGAAAATGGAGCGCAGCTGGAGGAAAACAAAACTAGAGGTATTTCGTATTGCTTGGCGGGAAAGAAAACCTATCCTACAGAAAAGCATTAAAAACTGCTAGATCTGATTACTTTTCTTCTCTTTTAGAAGAAAACAAACATAACCCCAAGTATTTATTCAATACAGTGGCTAAACTAACGAAAAATAAAGCATCAACAGGTGTTGACATTTCCCAACAGCACAGCAGTAATGACTTTATGAACTACTTTACTTCTAAGATCGATACTATTAGAGATAAAATTGTAACCATGCAGCCGTCAGCTATAGTATCGCATCAGATAGCTTGCTATAGATCGCCTGAGGAACAATTCCACTCATTCTCTACTATAGGAGAGGAAGAATTGTATAAACTTGTTAAATCATCTAAACCAACAACATGTATGTTAGACCCTATTCCATCTAAGCTCCTAAAAGAGGTGCTTCCAGAAGTCATAGATCCTCTTCTGACTATTATTAATTCATCATTGTCATTAGGATATGTCCCCAAAACCTTCAAACTGGCTGTTATTAAGCCTCTCATCAAAAAACCACAACTTGACCCCAAAGAACTAGTTAATTACAGACCGATCTCGAATCTCCCTTTTCTGTCCAAGATACTAGAAAAGGTAGTATCCTCACAATTATATTCCTTCTTAGAGAAAAATGGTATCTGTGAGGATTTCCAGTCAGGATTTAGACCGTATCATAGTACCGAGACTGCTCTCATTAGAGTTACAAATGACCTGCTCTTATCATCTGATTGTGGTTGTATCTCTCTATTAGTGCTATTGGATCTTAGCGCTGCGTTTGACACTATTGACCACAACATTCTTTTGCATAGACTAGAAAACTTTGTTGGCATTAATGGAAGTGCATTAGCATGGTTCAAATCGTACTTATCTGACCGCCATCAATTCGTAGCAGTGAATGAAGAGGTATCATATCGATCACAAGTGCAGTATGGAGTACCTCAAGGCTCAGTACTAGGGCCATTACTCTTCACGCTTTACATGTTACCCTTGGGAGATATTATCAGGAAACACGGTGTTAGCTTTCACTGTTATGCTGATGATACTCAGCTCTATATTTCTTCGCAGCCCGGCGAAACATACCAATTTGAAAAACTAGCGGAATGCATAGTCGATATAAAAAACTGGATGATGAGTAATTTCTTACTGCTAAATTCTGAAAAAACAGAGGTGTTAATTATAGGACCTAAAAACTCTGCATATAATAACCTAGAACACTCTTTAAGACTTGATGGCTGCTCTGTCAATTCTTCGTCATCAGTTAGGAACCTAGGTGTGCTATTTGATAGCAATCTTTCGTTAGAAAGCCACGTTTCTAGCATTTGTAAAACTGCATTTTTCCATCTCAAAAATATATCTAAATTACGACCTATTCTCTCAATGTCAAATGCAGAAATGTTAATCCATGCGTTTATGACCTCAAGGTTAGATTATTGTAATGCTTTATTGGGTGGTTGTTCTGCACGCTTAATAAACAAACTCCAGCTGGTCCAAAATGCAGCAGCTAGAGTTCTTACTAGAACCAGGAAGTATGACCATATTAGCCCGGTTCTGTCAACACTGCACTGGCTCCCTATTAAACATTGTATAGATTTTAAAATCTTGCTTATTACTTATAAAGCCCTGAATGGTTTAGCACCTCAGTATTTGAACGAGCTCTTGTTACATTATAGTCCTCCACGTCCGCTGCGTTCTCAAAACTCTGGCCATTTGATAATACCTAGAATATCAAAATCAACTGCGGGCGGCAGATCCTTTTCCTATTTAGCGCCCAAACTCTGGAATAACCTACCTAACATTGTTCGGGAGGCAGACACACTCTGTCAGTTTAAATCTAGATTAAAGACCCATCTCTTTAACCTGGCTTACACATAACTCACTAATACGCTTCTAATATTCAAATCCGTTAAAGGATTTTTAGGCTGCATTAATTAGGTCAACCGGAACCGGGAACTTTTTTCATAACACCCGATGTACTTGCTACATTGTTAGAAGAATGGCATCTACGCTAATATTAGTCTGTTTCTCTCTTATTCCGAGGTCACCGTTGCCACCAGATCCAGTCTGTATCCAGATTAGATGGTCACTGCAGTCACCCGGATCCAGTACATATTCAGACCAGATGGTGGATCAGCACCTAGAGAGGACCTCTACAGCCCTGAAAGACAGTGGAGACCAGGACAACTAGATGAGCCCCAGATACAGATCCGCTGTAAAGACCTTGTCTCAGACGACCACCAGGAACCAGATGAGTCTTCTGCACAGTGTGACTTTGCTGCAGCCTGAAATTGGACTGCTGGTTTTGTCTGGCCAGAGGAGAACTGGCCCCTCGACTGAGCCTGGTTTCTCCCAAGGTTTTTTCTCCATTCTGTCACCGATGGAGTTTTGGTTCCTTGCCGCTGTCGCCTCTGGCTTGCTTAGTTGGGGACACTTCATTTCCAGCGATATCGTTGACTTGATTGCAAATGATTGCAAAGGTACTATTTAAACTGAACTGAGCTGGATGATGACATCACTGAATATAAATAAAGGTGACTTGACTTGACTTGACCTGACAAGAATGTCTTTTATCTCCTTTGTTGTTTGCTATTTTTATTGAGCCATTGGCAGCGGCAGTTCGCCAAAATGTAAATATACAAGGCATATCTATTGGAAATATGGAACATAAAATAAATTTGTATGCAGATGATATACTGTTGTATATTCAAGATCCATTTATCTCCTTAACGGAACTTTTTAAGACTATATCATCATATTCACAGATTTCTGATTATACTATAAATTGGACTAAATCAACAATACTTCCAATTACAGCAAATCTGTGGAATTCTGCACCCCAACCCTTACTCTCATTGACTGTTACAGATAATATTAAATATTTGGGTGTAATTATTTCTTCAAATCTTTCAGAAATTGCTCAGTTAAATTATTCCCCGGTATTAACGAAAATTAGTAACGATTTAAACTGTTGGAATACTCTGCCTCTTTCCTTAATAGGGCGAATAGCAACAGTCAAAACGAAAATCCTCCCTAAGATTAATTATTTATTTTCAATGATCCTATTTAAGCCTTCTTTTAAATGGTTCCAATCATTAAACTAAATTATATCAGGTTTTTATTGGAAAAATAACAAAGTTAGAATTAGATTGTCCACTTTACAAAAAAAACAAATCACAGGGGGGCTTAGATGCTCCAAATTTTTTCATGTACTACTTGGCAAATCAGTTTCAATTTCTTAACAAGTGGATACATAATGATTCAGATAATGAGGCCTGGATGGATTTAGAACAATACGATAGTAAGGATATTAAATTAAGTGATCTACCTTTTATTGGAACATAGATTAAAAAACATAATTGTTTCAAAAATAAATTATTTTTTCAACTCTTAAAACTTGGTGGAAAATTTAAAATATAACTCGTCAATGGACCCATGTGCATACTCTCCAATTTTGTATAATTCTGATTTTTTTATTTTAACAAGAAACCTCTTTCCCTTTCAGTCGGTCACTCTCGACGTCACATCGGATGACCGACGAATTGGGATCTCGCTTAGAGAGACCAATCTATTTCGAGTGTAAACTAAACGAGCCAATGCACATTGGCATGCGATTATTGCATCCAGCTGCTGCTGATCACAGCGTGAGTATAAGTAGGCAGCAGATGCAGCGCATATTCAGCTTTTCGCTTCAGAGCCGAGCGATCACGTCGTTCTGCTCCTGACTACTCTACTGAGAGAAGAAGACTGAATGAGTTCAGCGCGCTCTTGGAGAGCTCTTCGTGTTGGCGGTACGGCACTTCAGCGGTGGTGGTTTCCCGTGTCGAGTGGGTTGCACACATCAGGCTGCACAACCCCCTGTTTGTGTTGCAGATGATCATCTCCCCTGTGCTCAGCACGCTAAAAGAGCTTTTTCCCTAAAAGAGCAATTGCGGGTGCGTCTTTTTAAAGACGACGTTGCATGGCAAACTTGACGTTACGTCTTTGTAAAGACGATGTGGGTCTTGCTATAGACAATGTATCACCCGGGCATTTCTGGATGCGGTCGTTACCTGGCGCTGGGTGATGGTCACGATC
>NW_015649236.1:2159-2747 GCF_001515625.1 Sinocyclocheilus rhinocerous | reverse complement strand
TGTCGCAACTCGCCTGCCACCTCCTCCTCTGGAGTCAGAAGCATCTGAGGTCGCTTCGTGCTGTTCACATTCCTGGTCTGCTCAACCGGGCAGCCGACGAGCTATCTCGAGCTGCGCTCCCGGGAGAATGGCGACTCCACCCCCAGACGGTCCAGCTGGTTTGGAGACGTTTCGGAGCCACTCAGGTAGACCTGTTTGCCTCTCCAGAAACCTCTCACTGCCAGTTGTTCTTCTCCCTGACTGAGGGAACACTAGGCACGGATGCACTGGCACACAGCTGGCTGCGGGGCCTTCGCAAATATGCATTTCCCCCAGTGAGCCTTCTTCCACAGATGCTGTGCAAGGTCAGGGAGGACGAGGAGCAGGTCCTGTTGCTCGCACCCTATTGGCCTACCAAAATAAACGAATAAAAGAAAACGGGCCTGGTTCCCGGAACTAATGCTCCTCGCGACAGCCCCTCCTTGGCCGATTCCTCTGAGGAAGGATCTACTGACTCAGAGACGGGGCACCCTTTGGCACCCGCGTCCAGACCTCTGGAAACTTCATGTCTGGTCCCTGACGGGACGCGGAGGTTCTAGGTGACCTACC
>NW_015649236.1:0-1647 GCF_001515625.1 Sinocyclocheilus rhinocerous | reverse complement strand
GTGTGTACATTAATGAGGAAAAAAAATTAACTTAAATGATTTTAGCAAATGGCTGCAATATAACAAAGAGTGAAAAATTTAAGGGGGTCTGAATACTTTCCGTACCCACTGTATGTGTATTTGCTTCCGAAACCTCCTTCGGGAAGGTTCGAGCTTCCGTAACGTCCCTGTTCCAAGTAGAACGGGTACGTTTTCCCAGTGTTATCCAGTCTTACTTATTGGGTAGTGCCATAGCAGCAGTAGCTGGTCCTCTTGTGCAAGCCCTGGCCTACGCCAAAAAGTAGGGGCTCAGGTGGCTTCCACAGGACACTGGAAGGGGCAGTAGCTGTGGCCCTTTGGTAGGATCCCAATTTCGTCGGTCATCCGACGTGACGTCGAGAGTGACCGACTGAAAGGGAACGTCTCGGTTACGTATGTAACCCTCGTTCCCTGAAGGAGGGAACGGAGACGTCACGTCCCGTCGCCACAGCTCCTGTACCACCGCTGAGCGGCCGGGTCACCGGCTCGGCTCCTCAGCGAAAACCTGAATATGCGCTGCATCTGCTGCCTACTTATACTCACGCTGTGATCAGCGGCAGCTGGATGCAATAATCGCATGCCAATGTGCATTGGCTCGTTTAGTTTACACTCGAAGTAGATTGGTCTCTCTAAGCGAGATCCCAATTCGTCGGTCACCCGACGTGACGTCTCCGTTCCCTCCTTCAGGGAACGAAGGTTACCATACGTAACCGAGACGTTTTTTCAGTAAATGGAGTCAATGTGGCATAACTCATCTTTATCATTTATTTTGTGATAAGTTTATTTCTTTTAAGGATTTAACAGCAAAGTATGCTATTTCTAAAGGAGAATTTATTCAATATTTACATATAAAGGAAGTAATCAGAAGTAAATATTAAGGATAATACGCTTCAACCTTCGACATTCGTTACTCAGATCAGAATACTTGCACCATCAAAAAGAATGTTATCTAAATTATATAAATTATTATTAAGTATAGATAATTTGATGTATCTACCTATTGAAAAATGGGACTTGGATATATCTTTTTCCCATGATTTTAATACATGGACACAGATTTGTAAAAAATATTTTTTCGTTGATTGATAATTCTAATTTACAACTTAATCAATATAAGATTCTGCATCGAGTACATATTTCACAACACAGAAAGTATAACATGGGTTTTACCAATTCACCCATATGTGTTCAATGTAATCTTGGTAGTCCAGACACTTACCTCCAATCCCTATGGTATTGCACTCCTGTTCAGAATTTTTGGTTGGGGGTTACAGAGAAATTGCAGATGTTACTCGATATAGAAATACCAGTTTCTCCATTGCTTTGTTTGTTAGGATTAGGTTTGGAGATAGATGTTGCTTCACATTATGTAAAATTGGTTTACATTGCCCTGATTCTAGCAAAAAAAAAGCTATTCTACAACACTGGAAAATCATTATATTAATAATATTATAATATAATATCATAATCATAATATTAATCATTAAATATTAACCATTGGTTCAATGTATTTTATATTGCAGCCATCGGAAACACCAGAGCCCCGCTCACCAGACACATTATCCCGCTCTCCAGCATCTCCAGTTTTCACAGAAAATGGAGGAACTGGTGTATGCTGGGACCAAACTC
>NW_015649235.1:0-506 GCF_001515625.1 Sinocyclocheilus rhinocerous | reverse complement strand
GTGATTCATTGTTACTGTCTTAAGCAGAACACAGTGTATTATTGCATCGTCAATGTTATAGTTTATCTTGGTTTGCACTCAAGATAGATTGTTTACAGTAAATCAGGTCTTTATTTGGTCATTTTATGTTTTTCTCACTAACTTGATATCATCAGTTGTACCAAAATTAATTCATTGTTAACTCAGGTGTTTCATTTAGTTCTCATTGCACTCTAAAAGGAGATTGATGTGATTTATTGTCACACTATTTATGATGTAGGCCAATCATATTGCAACTGTGTATCTATTAGTTTATAGGTTTGTTTTGGACATTTATTTATAATTTGTAGGAAGATGTCTAATGCCACTTTGTTTTTATTCAGCTCTTATGGTGTTTTTTGAAGATTAAACCCTTTGTAAACATCAGTTCCTGGAGAGTAAAGTGCATCTGTTCAGCTGGGAATGCTACAGAGAGTGTGTCCGAACCCCGAACGTTATCAGGAAGGCTATTCCAGAGTTTGGGAACC
>NW_015649234.1:0-1333 GCF_001515625.1 Sinocyclocheilus rhinocerous | reverse complement strand
AACTTTCTAAAGTGTTAAATTAAGTGGAAAAGACAAGTCGAAAAACGCTTATAATAGCTGGATCTGGCAACACGGAGGCTGCACCCACGCGCTCACTCACAACTGTCTCAAGCCTCCTTCACTCCGCCAGCGTCTTGCAGCGATCATTTTCATAACAGGGACGCTAAACATTCTTGCAAACTGTCTAAACTGAATTATACATGTCATGCATGCATTCATATGAGTAGTTTAACAGTAAATTAGTCATTCAAAGAACAAATTTTATTTTTGAACATGAAAAATGTACCGAGGTCCGGACGTGGCCTCATAGCTGGTTACGGGCCTGATAATACCCATGTGATTAAGGCGATATACCTTTTTCAAAGCTCATTATCGTCAAATGTTTCTAAAATGTTTACATGTTAGAAACATTTTTCAAGTAGGGTTGCCATCCGTCCCTTAAAATACGGAATGGTCCCGTATTTAAAGGTAAAATGATGCGTCCCGTATCAAATCAATAACGGGACGCGATTTGTCCCGTATTTTACAAAGGCAAACAAGCTGAATCAACAAATAAGTATTTTGCACTGTTTATAATGCTAATAGCAATTATAATGCAATTAATTTCATAAGAAGTTAGAGAAGCTCATCTTGGTGTCTTTGTTTCCATGGCGATGATGGAGTCTCCAGAACGCGCGCTGTTAAAGCCCTTTCACGCGAGCGCAGCATGTGCTGCAACATCGAGGAGCTCACGTCCGCCCTTTGAACACAAGACTCTCCAGATGTAGAGCTGAACGGTAAAGTTATCAGTGGGTCTGTCCAGTAACTAATTATGAACGCGCAGTTTGCAGAGAAGCATTTGCTCACGGTGGACCGTGGACTGTCCGACTTAAAGGGATAGTTCACCCAAAAATGAAAATTTTCACACTCCCACAAGTTGTTCCAAACCTGTAATAATTTCTTTCTTCTGTTGAACATAAAAGAAAATACTTTGAAGAATGTGGGTAACCAAACAGTTTCTGGTCCCCAATGACTCTGATAGCATTTTTTCTCTACTATGGAAGATACTGAGGACCAGCAGCTGTTTAGTTACCCACATTCTTCAAAGTATCTTCTTTTGTGTTCAACACAAGAAAGAACTTGCAGGTTTAGAACAACTTGGGTAAATTAGCCTTTTTCACACATCCGTGTTTCTGGCTTCCGGATTGGCGCTTGCAGGGTAAAAGTTTTTCCGGTGACAATTGCGGCTGTACTTAACAAGAACGAGTTCGAGAATCATTTGGATAGTCTGTTAGAGCTTGATAGACACAATTATTATATTTTTAGACAATTAGACAGATGAATTAATAGATTA
>NW_015649233.1:1074-1197 GCF_001515625.1 Sinocyclocheilus rhinocerous | reverse complement strand
TCAAGGGCAGGCTTTAAGATGGTTTAGGTCCTACCTGTCCGATCGTTACTACTTTGTTCATTTCCTTTTACTTTACTTTACTTTTAGTCATTTAGCAGACGCTTTTATCCAAAGCGACTTACA
>NW_015649233.1:0-187 GCF_001515625.1 Sinocyclocheilus rhinocerous | reverse complement strand
CCAGGTCAAGAAAATATGATCATATTACCCCAATTTTACAGTCTCTGCACTGGCTACCTATTAAGTTCTGTATCAGTTACAAAATATTATTACTTACCTATAAGGCCCTTAATGGGTTAGCTCCTGCGTCCCTAACTATTCCTCTACCACACTACAATCCATCATGCTCCCTAAGGTCGCAAAACTC
>NW_015649232.1:750-1371 GCF_001515625.1 Sinocyclocheilus rhinocerous | reverse complement strand
TTGTAAAAATTAAGGATCTAATTTCCTATATGCGGTTTTGAGCTGATGATTCTGTGGGGGTTTAGCTCAGTGGTAGAGCATTTGATTGCAGATCAAGAGGTTTCCAGTTCAAATCTGGGTGCTCCCTTTGGTCTTGGCAGCTTTGGAGTAACCAAAGTCTTTATTTTGAAGTGAAGATCTTGCTGTTTAATATTGTCAAAATTAAGGATCTAATTTCCTGTGTGCAGCTTTGAGCAGCTGATTTTGTGAGGGTGTAGCTCAGTGGTAGAGCATTTGACTGCAGAGCGAGTGGTCCCCAGTTCAAATCTGGGTGCCCCCTTTGAACTTGGCAGCTTTGGAGTAACCAAAGCCTTTATTTTGACGTGAAGATGTAGCTATTTGATATGGACAAAATGAAGAATCTAATTTCCTGTGTGCGTTTTTGAGCTAGTGAATTTGTGGGGGTATAGCTCAGTGGTAGAGCATTTGACTGCAGATCAAGAGGTCCCCAATTCAAATCTGAGTGCAGCGTTTGGAACTGGCAGCTTTAGGTTAACCGAAGCCTTTACTTTATAGTGAAGATGTTGTTGTTTGATATTGTCAAAATGAACAATCTAATTTCCTGTGTGCGGTTTTGAGCTG
>NW_015649232.1:162-698 GCF_001515625.1 Sinocyclocheilus rhinocerous | reverse complement strand
GGGGTATAGCTCAGTGGTAGAGCATTTGACTGCAGATCAAGAGGTCCCCAGTTCAAATCTGGGTGCCCCCTTTGGAACTGTCAGCTTTAGGTTAACCAAAAACTTTATTTTACAGTGAAGATGTTGTTGTGATATTGTAAAAATTACGGATCTAATTTCCTGTGTGCGGTTTTGAGCTATTGCTTTTATGGGGATATAGCTCAGTGGTAGAGCATTTGACTGCAGATCAAGAGGTCCCCAATTCAAAGCTGGGTGCCCTCTTTGAATTTGGCAGCTTTGGAGTGACCAATCCCTTTATTTTTAAGTGAAGATGTTGCTGTTTGATATTTTCAAAATGAAGGAACTAATTTCCTGTGTGCGGTTTTGAGCTAATGAATTTATGGGGCTATAGCTCAATGGTAGAGCATTTGACTGCAGATCAAGAGGTCCCTAGTTCAAATCTGAGTGCCTTTTTAATTGTCAGCTTTAGGTTAACCGAAGCCTTTATTTTGAAGTGAAGATGTTGCTGTTTGATATTTTCAAAATGAAGGATCTAA
>NW_015649232.1:0-147 GCF_001515625.1 Sinocyclocheilus rhinocerous | reverse complement strand
AGCTAATTTCCTGTTTAAGCTTTTGAGCTACTGTTTTCGTGGGGGTATAGCTCAGTGATAGAGCATTTGACTGCAGCTCAAGAGGTTCCCAGTTCTAATCTATCTGCTCCTTTTGGTCTTGGCAGCTTTGGAGTAACCAAAGCCTTT
>NW_015649231.1:633-1036 GCF_001515625.1 Sinocyclocheilus rhinocerous | reverse complement strand
AATATTAAATAAAAAAACTAATGATCGAATGATACACGGATTATACCCTGATTCTTCTGAGGCAGCATGACGGTGAATGATCTACAACAAAATAGAACGAGTTAGAACGATGGTGATAACTAAATGAATATTTAATTACTATAATAGCCTACTGATTTCTGCTAGAAATAACATCAAAAGTGCAAGAAGTTAGTCAGAAATATACATACAAACTGACTGACCACCAAACGCAACTTTCAGACGCCAACTTTATTTTTTTAGCTCAACCATCACGGAATGGAATGCACAGGATTGTGGGATATCAAAGGCAGCGAAGGATATATCTATGCTGCCTTCAAAATTCGATCAGAAGTAGGCTTGCCGCGATAGACGGTGCTGACGGTGATACCGTTGTTAAGCCGCA
>NW_015649231.1:0-231 GCF_001515625.1 Sinocyclocheilus rhinocerous | reverse complement strand
GATGCAAAAGCGCCTGTTTGGCAATATTTTGGATTTTGAAAAGCCTGTTGTCTTTTGCCGTTTATCTAAGGTGATTTTGGAAGTTTTTTTAAACATTCGTTTCTTATTTAATTGGTTCCACAGTGTTTGCTGATTTTTACTTTTATTTAAACTTTGTGTAATTTATTTAATTTATTTGACATCAATGTGTATGCCATGCCTCCAAGCTTTCTTATTCGTTTTGCTAATAAA
>NW_015649230.1:0-801 GCF_001515625.1 Sinocyclocheilus rhinocerous | reverse complement strand
TAGGCATCAGAGAAGCATTCCGTATGAAAGCTAGTACGTTTTTTTCTTTAGAAAACTTTACTTCACAACATTGCAAAGCATAATATTGTACTTTTTACTGCACTACGTTTCATATTAAATATCATTTAATACTTAATTACATTAGAAATCTATTACTTTCTTTTACTCAAGTAAAAGTAATTCAAAGATTTACTTGAGTACAAGAAAGTACTACATTTTTAATGTTCTTAAGTATTACAGGTAAAACAAACAACTTATGAAATGAAGTGCAGTAAAAAGTATGACATTATGATTTGGAATGTAGTGAAGTAAAGTTTTCCAAAGAAAACACTCTGATAAACTACAGATACTTTTTAAATGTACTTGAGTAACGTAAAAACACTTCACTACTGTCCGCCTCTGTTGGTTTGTAAAAGTTGTCATTGAACATGTTTGTTTGTTGTTCTCGTTTGTCGATTTAAACCACTGAGTCATATTGCGAATGATTTGGTTCAGTTGACTTGGATCTTCAAAAAACTCTCGTCACTTCTTTCCCGTACTTGAACGATGTCTTCAAAAAACTCTCATTACTTACCGTCCGTACTTGAACGATGTTCAGATTCACGATATATGGAGCAAAATGAGACGCATCTTTTCTGTTATTAATATGAGAATGCGCTTTACTTACAAAATAACATTAAATAAAGCATTACAACGTTATATTTAAGAATGATTAATTTATTTTACTTCGCTTGTAAAAACGTTTAAATTGACAGGACAGTTTGCATCGATTTAAACATTTAAAACCACAAACCTTTCTTC
>NW_015649229.1:389459-390164 GCF_001515625.1 Sinocyclocheilus rhinocerous | reverse complement strand
AGATCAGAGACACTGGACTTCTGCTTGGATGGTCCATCATTATCATGATCTAACAAATGTGAAACAAGCATGCATATGATCAAAGCCATAGATTATATATTGGCTATACAAATATTGAGTGAATTTAAGTATTTCAAAAGGTTCACATTGCAAAATGGGATTTTCTTACTCAGTATTTTGTCTTGTTTTCCAGCACAAATATCTGCAACGCTGACCTCATACATCATCCTCCCGGAGCTGCTTCCGTGTAGGACTGTTGGCGCAAGCTAGATTAAAGTGATTATTACGTTTTGTATATGGATATTTTCCTTACAAAAATGCATCGGTTCGCTACAGGAGGCCTTTGTTCACCCCCTGGAGCCGGGTGAGGCACTTTTTTATTATGGATGCATGCTCTTTATTTCACTTCTTTTGGACTGATGAACTGCAACACCCGCTGACTGCCATTAAACAGGTTGGAAGACCAAAGACAATTTTAATATAACTCCGATTGGATTCATCTGAAAGAAGGGAGTCATATACGCCTAGGATGCCTTGAGGGTGAGTAAATAATGGGCTAATTTTCATTTTTGGGTGAACTAACCCTTTAAGCCGAATGTGTATTATTCATGTATACTGTAGGTATAAACATCATGTCAACATTTTAACTTCCTGTAACTAACTTATCCATTAAGGTTGTTCGCAAGAAAAAAAAAACAGAGAAGA
>NW_015649229.1:376719-389431 GCF_001515625.1 Sinocyclocheilus rhinocerous | reverse complement strand
TTAAGCTTTGTTTTCCAAAAATATATCAAAATGAAGTGAGTTTGAGCTTGAGCTTAAAACAAGAAAAAAATATCTGCCAGTGGGGTAAGAAAATTAAACTTAATTCAAATGGAAAACAAGTTTATGTTTCTTACTGCATTTGCAGTTATTTTAGCTTAATTTCACTTCATTTTGATCCCTTTTTTTTTTTAGAAAACAAGACTTACTATCTTGTCATTTTGCTTCTCAAGCTAATTTATCTTGATTTAAGAATAATTAGATATGTGTACTGGAAAACAAGGCAAAAATACTAAGTAAGAAAATCATTTTTGTAGTGCAGTGCAATGCGTATTGTAATGTTGTGTGCTCAGCATTCACTACCTTTACATGTTGTTTGTGGCGACTGGGTAAATACTCCCTCAAAACCATAATATACAGCTGCTGACTTGACAATTTCCAGTGATACGACCGACCCAGTGTGCATCATTATCTCTGCAGCCCTGAATAGGATCATTAAAATCAGTTTTACTTCCAAACGGGCAACAGATCTAGTCATGCCTGCCACACAACATAAGAGGCTCAAAAACACTGAATGACTAAATTATATGAAGATTATTTCACCTTTCCTGTGACACACCCACAAGACTTTTGCCATCCACACTCAGTAACTGATCTCCTGGATTCAGTCTGCCGTCCTTCATCAAAACACAACAGTGTATATAATATGATGCAAACAGGCACATTATGACTTTTGTTATTTACACAATGATACTGACCTCATTTGCTGCTCCTCCCTGGACGACAGATTTGATAAAAATGCCAAGCTTATCCTGTCCACCCCCCTGAAAGATATAATAAATCATTTTGATCACAGACAATTGCACAATAATTTCTGAAATTGTATTATAAAATTACACTAACACTTTACAACAAGGTCTAATTTGTTAATGTACTGTAAAAGCGAACATAAACTAAAATTTTGTGGTATATTTCTTGCAATACAGTTGTTCATTATTTGTTTGATAGTTGACAGTGCATTAAACAATATTAAAACAACAAAAATGAATTAAATGCTGAAATTCCCATAAACTAAGACTACTAAATGCTGTAGAAGTATTCTTCAGGGTAAGTTCATGTTAACTAATGTAAATAAACAAAACCCACTTGGACTTACCTTGGCAGCTACAATGCTCACTCCCATTCCACCATGCAAAGGTTTCTTTAGAGTTATTTTCATTGGTTCAGGTTTCTGTATTGACAAAATAAAATTACGGTTGTGTTCAGTGTTAAAACATGTCTGCTTAATTATGAGCGTATAGAGAGAATTAATTCAGAAGAGCTTCAATAGTAAAATTAGTCCAGATGTGCCTGATGGATGAGGATGATTTTCATTACTACTTCATATAGTGTTAACTCTTGGCTGTTTTATGGGAATTAATAACTTTAATTTCATCTGTAAATTAGCAACATACCCAAGCTGAACCCTTTGCGGAGTGATCCGATGGGCTAAAGAAAATGGTCCAAGTCCCAACGCAGTTGGAATGGGGAATTAATTTACAGAGACCTAGAGAATTACAGATATATGTATCTTTAACTATTGATTTTAAGTCTATATATTGACTTTACACTATCACAAAAGGAACAGATAATGCTATAGTACCTTTGCGACAGATGGGTTCTAAAAACTCCGGAAATCCCTTAGGAATGCCACGCATGGAATCACTTGAATATCTGTCCTCAGGCAACAGCAAAGGCAGGTGAAGGTCCAGTTCTTCTTCCAGTCGGATTTCTCCACCCTCTCGTCTCAGAACGTCTGTTGTGGTTTCTGCTAAAGCGCATACACGCTCTATCAGTTCCTATGAATGACAAACTCTTTCAGTGGGGCTACAGAACAATTATGCCTACACTGCAAAATATGACTTTCTTCCTCAGTATTATTGTCGTTTTACAACACAAATATCTAGAGAAACAATAATGTACAGTATGTGGAAAATAATGTGTTTTTTTAACTTTAAACCGCATAAACACATTTCATTACACCAAATACACAAAATAATGTTCTTTTTAGCAGCATCATATGACCACTTTAAATCAAGACACATTAACTTAAGAAACTATAGGAGAGTATTAAGTCTTGTTCTCTGTGAGCTTTGTAAAAATCGACGCGTTTCAAAAAGGCGGGGCATAGAGGAGAAACAATAATGTACAGTATGTGGAAAATAATGTGTTTTTTTTACTTTAAACCGCATAAACACATTTCATTACACCAAATACACAAAATAATGTTCTTTTTAGCAGCATCATATGACCCCTTTAAATCAAGACACATTTACTTAAGAAACTATAGGAGAGTATTAAGTCTTGATCTCTTAAAAATGTATCAAAATGAAGTGAGTTAAGCTTAAATGAGAATAAAATATCTGCCAATGGGGTAAGAAAATAAACTTGATTCAAAGGGAAAACAAGTTTATTTTTCTGACCATATATTTCCTTTTTTCTTTTTTTTAAGGTAAAACGCTCTTGATTTTTATACATTTTTCAGAAAACAAGACTTTATCTTAAGTCATTTTGTTTCTCAAGTTAATGTATGTAGATTTAAGAATGTTTAGATATTTGTACTGGAAAATAAGACAAAAACAGTCTAAACATTCTTAAATCAAGATACAGTTACTTAAGCAAAATGACATGCTTGTTTTCTAAAAAATGTAATGTGTTAAAACGTTTAAGCCTAAAACAAGAAAAAAAATCTGCCAATGGGGTAAGAAAAATAGGAAAAACAGCAATTTTGTAAAATTTAAACTCAAAGTTTAAACAAGACAGTTATCTTCATTAATACATTGCTTTTCAGGTTAATGTTTCTTGATTTTAGAATGTTTAGATATTTTTACTGGACAAAAGACATTAAAAATATTAAGTTAAATATTATGAAAAAATTTTGCAGTTTATTTTACTTTTAAGTTTATTTTTTGGAGCATAGTTGTATTTTTCTGACCATATCTATCATATTGTTTTCTTGTTTTACGCTTAAACTCACTTAATTTTGATACATTAAAAAAAAAAAAGACTTCATTTCTTATGTAATTTTGCTTCTTAGTTTTAAGCATCTTTTTGTGTAGAAGGTTTAGATATTTGTACTGGATAGTAAGAAAAAAATCATTTATAGCAGTTTTGATTTTGGTGAGCGTTCATTTTTCTTATGCTTTAAAAAAAGTACAAATATCTGCCAATATGATAAGAAAAACAAATATGACTTGTTTTCACTTTGAATTTGAAAGTTTTTTTTTTTACCCCATTGGCATATTGTTTTCTTGTTTTACGCTTAAACTCACTTAATTTTGATACATAAAAAAAAAAAAAAAAAGACTTCATTTCTTATGTCATTTTGCTTCTTAGTTTTAAGCATCTTTTTGTGTAGAAGGTTTAGATATTTGTACTGGATAGTAAGAAAAAATATATATTTACATTTATAATACATTTATAGCAGTTTTGATTTTGGTGAGCGTTCATTTTTCTTCATGCACTTACGGCTGAAAAGTGGGGTTGATTTCGGCTGTGGTGATATTTGCTCATCAGTGCTCTCAGCTGTAAGAATCTACTGGAAGCCTGCTTCAAATATTTTTGAGGGAATTTTGAGGAAGGAAAAGAAATGGAAAGGAAAGGAAAGGAAAAGGAAAATATATATATTTTAAAATATAAAATATTTTATGAAATACTTCTTTGATTAGCAGTTTTGATTTTGGTGAGCGTTCATTTTTCTTCATGCACTTACGGCTGAAAAGTGGGGTTGATTTCGGCTGTGGTGATATTTGCTCATCAGTGCTCTCAGCTGTAGCGAGTTCAGCTTGTAGCATGTGGACTGAATCATCTGGGCGTCTCGTGTAGAGTAAGAGGTCATGGTTAGAAGCATCGTCGCCTGAAGGGAGCAACATTTTTAAGGAAATAACCACGGATGGGTCAGATCTTTTGATGCTGATAAAGATCTAAATAATATTGTTCAAAACAGCAGTTACATCATTTTGCATGCTGTATTCCTTATCATCTCTTTAAAAACACCACCTGGATTACACGACTGAGATGGCAGTCAACGGCCAGCTCCAGCCCTTGTCTTTCTGCCCAGGCCTCCACGTGCATCAGTCGCTGCCATAGAGTTTTGCCCCAGTAGTTCGAGCACAGTGTGGATCCCGGCACGGTGAGCCGGTTCAAGATCCAGGCCCCCACGAAGTGAAAGAGCTGAGAAAAAAGCTGGATGCTCAGAGCAGGGTTGACCCGACACCTTCGGAGCAAACTCATGGTCTTTACGAGAGTGTTCAAGACGCCTTCTAAGAAACAAATTCAGAACAGAACAGATTCTTCATTTGCAACACTACACACATCACCATCTTTAATCCAGATGTTTTATCATCTGAAGCAATTTACAGGAATAGTTCATGCAAAAATGAACATTTACTCACCCTCAGGCCATCCAAGATGTAGATGAGTTTGTTTCTTTATGGAAACAGATTTGGAGAAATGTGGTATTACATCACTTGCTCACTTACATCACAATAATCCACAAGTAATCCACACCACTCCAGTCCATCAGTAAACACCTTGTGACAGCTGCATATTTGTTAGAAAGAAAATCCATAATTACGACGTTTTAACTTTAAATCATTGCTTTTATAAAATACAAGAACATAACCTATATAAGGTGGAAGAAGTCTATCTCCAACATACTTGTATAGAACTGATTTGGACTATTTTCACTTGTAAACAGTGCTTGATCTGTGCAGATTTCTCTCCTGATTCAACGTTTTTCACTGGAGAAAGCAATAATATGAATAGATGACTCTATCTTAGCCAGAATCAACGTCTTGAAGTTAAAAACGTCTTGATGGATTTATTTCTAATAAACACGCAGCTTTTGCCGTCTCAAGATGTTAAGTGATGGACTGGAGTGGTGTGGATTACTTGTGGATTATTGTGATGTTTTTATCAGCTGTTTGGATTCTCATTCTGACGGCACCCATTCACTGCTGAGGATTCATTGGTGAGCAAGTGATGCACTCTGCTACATTTCTCCAAATCTGTTCCCATGAAGACACAAACTCATCTTGTATGGCCTGAGGGTGAGGACAATTTCAGCTAATTTCAGATCATTTTTGGTTGAACTATTTCTTTAATGCAGCAGTTCAATGGTGGTTAACATTAATGCAAGTTTACAGCAATAATAGCAAATCAGGAATTATTTTTAAAAAGAAGCCCGACCTTCATGTTGACTTTTAAACTGATCTGATTAAATGTACAGTATGCCACTAGAACAGAGAATGTGAAGGCTGTGTTCTCATAAAGTGAGCTGTACATACTGTGTGACACACAGGCAGCAGGTCATGTTCGCTGGAACTTTACGACTGTAATATATGTCTTTAATAAGTATCAGGGGCTGTGTTCCGAATGGAATGCTAGCATACTGCATAGTATGCACTGCATACTTATTTTTTACTTTAAACCGTAATTGAAACCGTATGCAATCATAAACGCTTCTTACTGCTGTCAAATGACCTCATGGCATTGCATGCTTTAATCCACTTATCTCATTTTAATGCAGTTTTATCTGAAAATGTCTTAATCTTTGGCAGTTCAATCAAATGAGTCAGCAAGGTTGATCATGGTTGATGTGATTTACTTTTCATTCATCACACTAGAAATTGAAGGTCAAGTTGAGTGTGTCGCATAGTGGAATACAGTATTCATACAGTAAATACAGAAAATTCCATGCATACTGTAGAAATAGTTCGGTAGTATGATATTCTTAACACAGCTGAAGTGTTTGGCACAGTGAGTAGCCTGAATTCACTGTAAGTAATCCATGTACATAGACTCCGTCATGCAGCTCCACGGTACTTCCCATTATGACATCACAGGAGGCGGAGCTTGTTTTCCCTCCCTTCATAATGCCTTATGGGTACTCTGATATATCAACAATTAGATACAGTGAGTTCTTATAACAAATGTCTCAGTAACACTACAGTAAGGTTCTATTTGTTAACTACATCAGTTAACATGAACGAATAATAAAATTTACTAAAGCATTTATTAATTTTAATGTTAACTTCTATGGAGAACCAAACTTGCAAAAAAAAAAAAATTAATGAATAAATGTAATAATAGGAAAATCACTAAAATTACCTACCTGTTTGTTTTACTGCCAGAGACACTGTTCTCTAACATGTGACTGCTAGAAACGTTTTTCTTCTGTTTATGTTTCTTCTCTTTCTTTGATAATGTCCTCTTGAAATGTTCAATTACTCCAACTTTTTCCTTATTTTCCAAACAGCCATCCTAAAAAAAGTTATTTTTCGTTCACTCCAAAATTCTTATATTTAACTTACTTATTTGATATAACAACTCGTGGATTTAGTAGAATGACAGGGACGTCACACACCTGTAAAGTTACACAACTGTCATTCCTCAAGACAAATCTGCCATCTGTGTCTTTATTCCAGTTGAGTTGAACCACCAAGGGCTTTTCTGAAAGGTCCAGTTTTCTTTCTTCTAAATGGCAAAAACACAGAACGTTAAGTCAACTCTCACAAGGACTGAGAACAGAAGTGTGCCTATAAACACAAGTTAAATTCAGTCCTGCTGTCACCTTGATTTTTTAAGACCTCATACAATGAATATGAGAAAGGCTGTGAGGTCCAATCATGTTGAAACTTCTCCAGCAGCGTTTCAATGACCTCTTGTGTGGTAGAAGCGCTTGAGATACAAATGCATTTTGTGGCACAGTTCCCTGAAATATGGTCTTGGAGGTGGAAACGAATAACTCCATGAAATACAGAATCCTAAAGAATAAAAAAGATTATTAAATTTATCTCAATTTATCCTACGAGATTAAATAGAAAATGTAAAATGCAAACTAAAAAAACAAAAAAAAACACATGAAATTTCTTTAATATCTAATTTTTTTGCTAGACAGCAATGAGATTAAATGGAAACATTAAATGCAAACTAAACTACATCAAAAATTAAAACCAAACATGACATTTCTTTAATATCTCAATTTTGAATCCTAGACAGCAATGAGATTAAATGGAAAATGTAAACAAAGCAAATTAAATAAAAAATAAGTATAAATAAATTGAATTACTTTAATATCTCAATTTTTTTATACTAGCAGCAATAGGATGGAAAACATGAAACATCCATCAGTAAACACCTTGTGACAGCTGCATATTTGTTAGAAAGAAAATCCATAATTACGACGTTTTAACTTTAAATCATTGCTTTTATAAAATACAAGAACATAACCTATATAAGGTGGAAGAAGTCTATCTCCAACATACTTGTATAGAACTGATTTGGACTATTTTCACTTGTAAACAGTGCTTGATCTGTGCAGATTTCTCTCCTGATTCAACGTTTTTCACTGGAGAAAGCAATAATATGAATAGATGACTCTATCTTAGCCAGAATCAACGTCTTGAAGTTAAAAACGTCTTGATGGATTTATTTCTAATAAACACGCAGCTTTTGCCTTCTCAAGATGTTAATTGATGGACTGGAGTGCTGTGGATTACTTGTGGATTATTGTGATGTTTTTATCAGCTGTTTGGATTCTCATTCTGACGGCACCCATTCACTGCTGAGGATTCATTGGTGAGCAAGTGATGGAATGTTTTTGTTTGTTTTTTTTGCTCAAATGCATAATGATAAAAGTTTACTGATCATCCAAACATAAAATCTGACCCATCTGCACTGCAAAAAAATATTTTCTTTCTTAGTATTTTTGTATTGTTCTCCAGTACAAACAAAAAAAATCTAAAAAACAAATTTAATGAGTATATCTCAATTTTGAATCCTAGACAGCAATGAGATTAAATGGAAAATGTAAACAAAGCAAATTAAATTAAAAATAAGTATAAATAAATTGAATTTCTTTAATTAATCTCAATTTTTTTATACTAGCAGCAATAGGATGGAAAACATAAAACACAACCAAAATTAAATTTAAAAAATAATAAAGCATGCAATAAATTTCTGTAACATCTCGATTGTTTATCTTAGAAAGCAATGAGATTCGATGGAAAAATGTGAAAATAAAAATAATCACAAATGGAATTTCTTTAATATTTTATTTATTCTAGACAGCAATTATATTAATCACAAATGAAATTTCTATATCTCAATTGTAAAAAGACCCCGGTAATCAAAATGTGCTCAGATTTGCCAAGAGACCAAAGTCTTTAGTCGAAAGTCAAAGATCTTAGTATGAAGCATCAAATTCTTCAAATTCCATATTTGATGCTATTCATGATTTTTTTTTTTTTTACTTCTTTCTCCTAATGAACAGTCTGAACAATTTGAAAACGTAAAATTGTAGATCTAACATTACTAAACCTATTTGTAAAAGTCAAATCTTTAAAAAGAGAAAAGTGTTCACCTCATCAGGTTCAGTGATCTCAAACAGGCTGAGTCGGTTTGAATTCCACTGTCGGATGTTTTCCTGAAGTCTCCTGCGCTCCTCTGGATTCATCTCAGCACCATGACCCGAATCAACAGCATTTCTTTGTTTTTGCTTCGTTTCTTGATGAGCTTATCAGATATAGATTTTTTTTTTTTATAAAAATCAACCAACTTGGTATCAAAATGAAGCAGAGCTGCGGAGGCTCACTAAACTTCACGTTATTCTCCCGTCAAATGCCTGCATGGCACTGATTTTTTCCAGCCTGATTAACATTCAGACTGATGGTTGATTGTTTGAGTTTGTTTGACCCATTAACACATAGCAGTTGAAAGACTAACCTCATTTCCCATGTTGTCCTAATGTATAGGGCTACATTAACACTAAAGAATGAAATAGGGAGGGCCATAATTTGCCCATTCAAGCCTCATTTAAAGGAAATGCTCTACTTTTTAGTGCCCATTTGATTGTTTTTGTCCAATATGTTCAGCAAACTGACTAAATCTGCTCTGCTGAACTAGAATGACTAGATTGGGTGTTGGAATACAATGAATGTACCCTTCTGTTCAGACTCAGACACTAACGTATAACATAATAAAAGAGAATTTACAGGTCACCACACGTTAATTAACATAAACTACTGTGTGTCAATAAAAGCATTTCATTAAAAGCGAGTTTCATGGATGGCTGGATGTGAGTTATGACCATGAATATAAAACAGGCTAGGCTACAACACCCAGAATGTGAACAATTTAAAAATATATAGACACATTAGATATTAAATATGAAGAGACACATTTAATGAACAAAAGAAATATAGCCAGCAAATAAAGCATTTAAAATGTGGAAATATGTCATTTAAAATGTCTAAAATCATCTGAATGCACCTATACTTTCATTTTTTCTTTTGGATGCATATTGCATATATGATATTACGCTAATATTACAGTACATGGTGATGCTATCAACCATAAATGTTCTGATTACATTTATTGTTTGCAAATGAAATCATTTCTTTGGTTTTGATAATTTTGATACTTATACTGTTAAACAGTTGCATAAAAAGGTGTATTTAGGGACACATACAGAAAGCTCACCATGCATATATCAAGATGAGGGTGTGTTTCCTCATTTTAGGAGTCTTAAATAAAAATTTATATGAAGGGCGAACAATTTCCTCTTGTTTTTCTATCAGAAGATCCATCTAAAAACCGATACAAAAGAGTTCCTTTTTAATAATAGTGTTTTTCGGAGTACTGGTGTAGAAGACTTATTTGAGACACATTGTTATACACAGACACAACAAGAACTAATCCCTGATGTGAACTAAAACAAATAGAGCAAAAAGGAAATTCCAGGTCATATGTACAGTATGGTTCCACCACAATGTTATTTTTAGTGTAAAAAAGGATTCTCTTGAAGGCATTTCAAATACAGAATCATATGAGTCAAAATTTGATTTTAATTATAAATGTTGACTATAGTTTGGTTTGTATATATTTTGGCATACTGTTGATTTTCATTAAAAATACTACCAATTTAGTCTGTTTATAAAGCCACAAGTCTTGCACAACAAAACTACCTTTTGCAAACGTGTCTATGGCAGCATGGAAATTATAAAATTGATGATAAAATAAATATTTAAGCATCAATAACGCTTACTGCAAAAAACATCATGCTTAATGTAATGAAAACCGTTTTATATATTATATATAAAATATATTTATTTTATTTTTTTCTATTTCTATTTAAATATTAATATAATAATGTCTAAATCTTGAATGCATATCATTTTGTAATTGACTTCCAAACTCATATGTAGGAACTTCCCAGAAGGACTTAAAGGCAGTAAAAACAAACAAACATTGGTTATACGTATACAGCAACGAGTTTGATAAATAGTCTGAGTATAATTACCTCTTGAAAGTCTTCAGGAAGTAATCTTTTATTGCACTTGGCGATGCTCTCAACAATTTTTACAGCTTCTTTTGTCTTCCTTTGTGACAGTAACCATCTGGGAGACTCTGGAATAACCCTGTTTCAACATTAATGTCTGCCATCCAGCAAATGATATGATAGAATCATATATAAAGATACCAATAACTTATGTAGAATGACTAAAGAGAACCTTCATTTCAAATGTGATTAAGAATCACTCATAAATATGTTATAGTTCCAATGCAAGCAATTACAATCAATTAAGTAACCTTCCATAACAAAATGAAATTACATAATTTAGGAATCTTGTAAATCCAGTTAAACAAATTAACAGTAGGCTACTTGCTTGTAGTTTCACCATAGAGACCAACACCCACAATAATCACAATGAATAATTAATTCCTTGCTTAACTGTCAAATCCTGAGGTAATTCTCCCGTTTTTACATAGGCGATGCTCTCAACAATTTTTACAGCTTCTTTTGTCTTCCTTTGTGACAGTAACCATCTGGGAGACTCTGGAATAACCCTGTTTCAACATTAATGTCTGCCATCCAGCAAATGATATATGATAGAATCATATATAAAGATACAAATAACTTATGTAGAATGACTAAAGAGAACCTTCATTTCAAATGTGATTAAAATCAATCATAAATATGTTATTGTTCCATTGCAAGCAATTACCAGTGATAGACCAGAAAGATGAATGTTGGTAGAGTCATTGCCAGCTGTAGGTTTTTCCATGAAGGAATGTAATACGCCAGAGCAGGAAGGAGCACCAAACCCAACAAGTACAGAGTACGGGACATAACGGAGACAAATTTCCTGTTGTTTGATCCAAAGAACTCGATAACTGTTTCGAAAAAGGAAAATATATCAAGAAAACACATTCCTGTAGCTCACACGGCAGAGCATGGTGCCTAGCAACTCCAAGATCATTAGTTCGGTTCCCAACGAATGCATGAACTGATAAAATGCATAACTTGTCTTGTATGCAATGCAAGTTGCTTTGGATAAAAGTGTCTGGCAAATGCATGAATGCAATATACGTAACACAAGTTTGCAATCTTAAAGCTCTGGAGCTTAAAGCACTTGAACCTCAAAACTGGATTGGTGATGTTACAAGCAATGTATTTGCTTTTCAGATATAAATGACCAAGTAGTTATATTTAACTGATTTGGAGCTCTAGTCTGATGTTAATTCATATACTCAACAAATAACAGCTATAGTATGGCATCTTATGTACCCACCCAATACATATGTGGAGGTCCATGCTCCTTTGGCGAAAAAGCCATGCAAACATCGAAAGAACAGGAGGAGGGGGTAATATGGTGAAAAAATAATGCATATCCCAGAAGCTGCAAGGCCAAATATTGACGCAATAAAACAAGATTTTCTCCCAAACCTGTAAAGAAAAATGTTATTATTGTCAAGCTCAAGTCTGGAATGTGTTTATATCATGATAGTAAATGCCACTCGATTTTTTGATGCACTTTGAATATAACTAGGCCAGTCACGATAACAACTTTTTGTTGTGCGATATATTGCCCTGTACGAGGAGCTGCAAAAGACACAGGCGCAAGTGGAATGTACAAAACATGGTGACATTAATTTTTAAGTAAATATAATGGGTGATATATTGCGTCACCAAAAATTATTGCGGTCATGTACATATATTGCGCGATAATTCGATATATTGATTATTGCGACAGGCCTAAATATAACATGCTGATACATGAAAGATGAAAAATACCTGTCAGCTAGGTATCCAGTCACTAGGGCACCTATAAAAAACCCTCCAGCTAAGCATACCTGGTTCAGGTCTGCAAGCCAAGAGTCTTCACAAAACAATGAAAACTGGGATACATGAGGACAACATTCAGATTAGGGTAAGTAAACAATGCTCTGACTGCAAAACTAATTAAAAACGTGCACGAACGTATCTACATATCACTAGACATAATCAAAGAGATTAATCTATATTTAGTCACTATATCAAGGAGTAGTGTCAAACGATTAGTCGCATCCACAATAAAAGTTTTTGTTTATATGTGTGTGTACTGTGTATATTTATTATGTGCATATAAATACACACATACGGTTTATATTTTATACATATATTTAATACATAAAATTAACATTTTTCTAAAATATATACATGCATGTGTGTATTTATCAGAATCAGAATCAGAAAGAGCTTTATTGCCAAGTATGTTTGCACATACAAGGAATTTGTTATAGTGTCACAAGCTTCCAGTACACGGAGACAACAACAACACACAGATAATAAAAATGAGATGTGAATAAAATACACATGCATAAATATAAACCACAAAAAAAAGAATAAATT